>NC_083762.1:82227968-82245468 GCF_963514075.1 Conger conger
CTTGCCCTATTTAAACTCAGACATTTAGTTTGGTGTGCTCCTGACTGTTGACGTGAGAGTGAACACCATGGTGAGATCGAAAGACCTGTCTGAGGCCTTCAGAAAGAAGATTGTAGCAGCTTATGAGTCTGATAAGGGATTTAAAAAGATCTCAAAAGATTTTGAAATCAGCCATTCCACTGTCCGGAAAATAGTCTAAAAGTGGAGGACATTCAAAACAACTGCCAACAAGCCCAGGTCTGGCCGTCCAAGCACGTTCACCCCGAGAGCAGACCGCAAGATTACATTACATTACATTATTGGCATTTGGCAGACGCTCTTATCCAGAGCGACGTACAACAAAGTGCATACCCATAACCAGGGATAAGTTCGCTGAAAGACCCTATGTTAAATGCTAGATGCTAAAAGAAGTCTCCAAAACCCCTAAAATGTCATCACGGGACCTACAGCAGGCTCTGGCGACTGTTGATGTGAAAGTGCATGCCTCTACACTCAGAAAGAGACTGCTCAAGTTTAACTTTCATGGGAGGTGTGCAAGGAGGAAACCTTTACTCTCCAAGAGAAACATTAAAGCCAGACTGAAGTCTGCCAGAGAGAACATGGACAAAGACCAGACTTCTGGAATAATGTTCTTTGGACAGATGAGTCTAAAATTGAATTATTTGGACACCAGAACAGAGGACATGTTTGGCGCACACCAAATACAGCGTTCCAGGAAAAGAACCTCATACCAACTGTGAAGCATGGAGGTGGAAGTGTCATGGTTTGGGGATGCTTTGCTGCAGCACGACCTGGCCAGCTCACCATCATAGAATCTATCATGAATTCTACAGTGTACCAGCGGGTGCTTGAGGAACATGTGAGACCATCTGTAAACAAATTAAAGCTGAAGCAGAACTGGACCCTGCAACATGACAATGACCCAAAACATACCAGTAAATCCACCAAGGACTGGCTGAAAACTAATAAGTGGAGAGTCCTGGAATGGCCCAGTCAAAGCCCAGATCTTAATCCCATTGAGGTGACTTGAAACGGGCTGTACATGGAAGAAACCCCTCAAACATCTCACAGGTTAAAGAATTCTGTGTTGAGGAGTGGGGTAAACTTTCCTCAGACCGATGTCAGAGACTGGTAGATGGCTACAAGAAGCGTCTCACTGAAGTTATTTCAGGCAAAGGGGGTAACACTAGGTATTAGGGGGTAGGGTGTCCTAGCTTTTTCCTCAGTTAGAATATGCATTTATGTTGATGTCTTTTGTTTAATGAGTAAAACAAGGTTAATTTTTGTTGTTTACCTGCAATTAGATCACTTTCTTTTCCAGAGATAAATAAAAACAAGATTAGACATCGATATGTGATCATTTCTTAATGAATAACTGAATATTTAACGGGGTGTCCTAATTTTTTCACATGACTGTATGTGATAAATTATTTATTAGGATCATTTTGTATTAAAATGATTATTTAATCATTTCTGGTTTCACAGACCACCTGGTGAATATAAATATACACTCAGTGAGCACTTTATTAGGTACACCAGCTTGTTAATGCAAATATTTAATCAACCAATCATGTCGCAGTAATTAAATGCATAAAAGCATGCAGACATGGTCAAGAGGTTCAACCGTTTTTTAAGACCAAATGACAGAATGGGGGGGAAACGTTGACAGAATAAGTATAATAAATACCTAATAAAGTGCTCAGTGGGTGTATATTTGAACATGTGCAGCATTGTAGGAGACACAAGCACATGAGCATATTATTCTGATTCATATGAGCAGTAGTGGCAGTATCTAACAGTATTTACAAACCAGTGAGAGAAGATACAATATTCTGTCCACACATCTGTAGGTCTCTGGACACATGAGTGGCACAGGTGAGCTCTGAAGAGCTTTCACACTCCCTTTAAAGGTACAATAGGTCATTTCGGACTTCTGACGGTCAAGAGAGAAATTGCAGCAAAAAACACGCTCAAACTACAACACTGTTTATCCCTCCCCCTTGTCTGTGAACGCGCTGCTGATGAAACGCCATTGGCTGTGGCAATTAGAACCTATTTTCAACCAATGAGCTTGAATTATTGTACAGCTATACGATGTTTTGGTACAGTGTGCCAGCCCGTCAACTGCATATTTTAAAACCCAAATTTAAGAACTATAAACACAGGCAGAGGGTGAGTCAACATGTCAGTGAGCCTTTTTCAATGATAGGAAGGGATTAACAATGGTCTTGTAACAATGTTTTAACACAAAACTCTTACCTATTGTATCTTTAAGTCTGTGACGACTGCCATTTTCCTGAATAGGGTGTAATATTCCATTACACCACTGGGTGTCAGTATGATCATTGTTTACAGGGTACATTGCACTATGTCAGAGGGAGAATCAAGAGAAACATTATTCATCCAAAGCAATTCATGGTTGATTAGACTAAGCAGGGGACAATCTCCCCTGGGTTTAAGGCCCAACAGCTGTGTGAATCTTATTGTGGCTACACTAATGTTATCAAGTTTGGTCACATCTGAATGTGTGTGTGTGTGCGGTAATGTTTATGTGTTGATATGTGCGCGGATGTGTTTATGTTTTGATATGTGTGTGACTGTGTGTTTGTTTTGATGTGTGTGTTAGTGTAAGTGTGTTTATGTTTTGATGTATGTGTGTGCATGTGTGTGTATATTTATGTTTTCATGTGTGTGTGTGTGTCTAGATTTGTGTGTGTGAGTGTGTGTTTATGTTTTTATATGCGTATGCGTGGTGCACATGTGTGTGTGTGTGTGAGAGAGTGTGAATGTGTGAGTGTGTGTGTGTGTGGGAGTGTGTGTGTGTGTGTGTGTGAGCGTGAGTGTGTGAGTGGGTATGTGTGTGTGAGAGTGTGAGTGTGTGAGTGGGTATGTGTGTGTGTGTGTGAGCGTGAGTGTGTGTGAGTGTGTATGTGTGTGTGTGTGAGAGAGTGTGAGAGTGTGTGTGTGTGTGTGTGTGTGTGTGTGTGTGAGCATGAGTGTGTGTGTGTGTGTGAGAGTGTGTGTGTGTGAGTGTGTGAGTGGGTATGTGTGTGTGTGTGTGAGAGAGAGAGTGTGAGTGTGTGAGTGGGTATGTGTGTTTGTGTGAGAGAGTGTGAGTGTGTGAGTGGGTATGTGTGTGTGAGCGTGAGCGTGAGTGTGTGTGTGTGTGTGTGTGTGTGTGTGTGAGAGAGTGTGTGTGTGTGTGTGAGTGTGTGAGAGTGTGTGTGTGTGAGTGTGTGAGTGGGTATGTGTGTGTGTGAGAGAGAGTGTGAGTGTGTGAGTGGGTATGTGTGTGTGTGTGTGTGTGTGTGTGTTATACCATACAGATACTTAAGATAGTCATGCAGACTGAACATGTATGGCCACAATCTATGAGTGACAATAGAGCTCAACCAATAAACAACATAAACATACCCCAAGAGGACCAGGGGGTACCTAATTATTCTAAAATATTATTGTGTATTATTTATAATATCCAATCCTCCTCACAGGCTAGCGTTGAGTGACTGGGAGATCTTTTAATATCATGAAATCACTTTGAAATACTGCAAAGTGCTTAATCCGAAGTGCTTAGTAAATGCCCGGCTGCTTAAATGTATCATTAAAACGGTGTTATGTAAGACGACCCGATGTAATTCCCGCTTAGCTAATAAAACATACAAAGTAGAGCTCGCGCTGTACGAGGTGAGTCACGTGTCTGCTCTGGTTCTGGCTGCACAATGAAATCCCGTCTTTTTTCCCGACCGCTGACTTGTCTTACCTTGTACATTGAAATGTAATCGGATTTTGCTTCAATAGCGCTGGATTTGCCGGTTTAGGGAATACGCCTCTTGTCAGGTCAGCGATGCGCGCTGAAACTTCAAACACCGTGAGAGTGGGAAAAAAAACGTGTTAATCCTGGCTGCAGCAGCGCGACCGGCCGCTAGGTGGCACAACGTGTGTACACAATTTGGGTTTTAAAAGCAGTTACACACCTGATTCTACTAATCAAGGTTCGTAGGTAAGGTTCGTAGGTCCCAGACTTAATGGCTGATTAATAGAATCAGGTGTGCACCTGCTCGGCTGGAAGAAAAGCCTGCCCTCACGCCGGCCCCTTCTGGGTAAGACTGAGTATCGAGAGCGTTTCAACAATCTTGGCTGTAGTGAGCCATATATGGAAGAATGCAATGTGAGATGTATGTGAATTTATAGTTTGAAAAGAGTCATTTATCAGTTCATATTCCCCCCTCTTATGTTGATAACATGAAAGCTTCTGCCAGCGAAACTAAATATTTCTTTTAGAATATTTCTAATTATATGGATTTTTGTGAATGTATCTTCTGTTCACTTTTGATTCTCTCTGTGAGCTCGCGATATTACTCCAGCATATAGATTCACATGAAAAAGATCTACTTGAGATAAAGAATGAATAAATTACTTTATTACTGTATTTTCATGCAGCTACTTTGCAATTTGTTAAATAAATGGCTTCCATTCACCCTAAAATCTAATTGTTTCAGCAGGAACCCCGTGATTCCGCAGAGGAACCCCGTGACCCCAGCAGCTCTTTGTCTGTGAGCTTTTACACCACACCCATGACAGGGTTCCATAAAGAACTCAAGAAACTCAAAGCCAAAGAACCCTTACAGAACAGTTTTTCCTAGGAGTGTCCATCACACCTTCCGCGGGACAGTACGATGCTCGATTTGAGTTTGAGGTACACGCGCACACCTCTCCATGCTCAAACGCGCTCCATGTCTCTCTCTCTCTCTCTCGCTCTCTCTCTCTCTCTCTCTCTCCCTCTCCCCCCTTTCTGCGGTCAGGTGACTGGCGCCGGAACAGCTGCCGAGCGTCGCGATAGAGCTCACAGTATCGCGCACATTCACAGCCAACTCCTGACGCGCAGGGGATAACGTTACACGCCAGCCGGATATATTTTTTTTTATTTCAGAAAATAAACACCCTGCGTGCTGGACGCATAGCACAACATGTGGCGACGCACGGCTTTGTTGCTTCTGATGGTGGCGACCTCGACACTGGCCGCTGAGGTAAGAAAAGCTGGGTGATCTGTAACCGTAGCCCTGGCGACCGGGGCCGAAGACGCCAGTGTTCTATTTTCCCCTCTCTTCCACTGCTATAACGGGAGCATTCGGGCGAGCTCAGCCCGCAGGAATAAGATGTAACCAGACAACCATGACTTGTGTGTGCGCTACGGTAACAGCAGTCCGACTGCGAGACGTCACACTGTATAAATAACATTACAGTTTGTTCTATTAAGTTGGGATGTATACTACGCAAAATCACATTTATGTTATCTACTGATCGACGCTGGCTTTCACCTGGCTGTTTGTGCTATGTATCTGGTTATGTAAACATTGACATTATATATTTTTGTATTAATTTCTTATCGTTGAAAGGTGGAGCTTTGATTAAATGTTTTTTATGATGTGGATGGCGAAATCACAAATGAACCGGCACCCTTAAACCGACACAGTTCTGTAAAATACACACTTTTACTGAAAGGAGCAGTTATTTTGTGATAGAATGTATTTACCATTATGTTGTCATTGTGTTAATATTGCCTGGGAAAAGGGCAATTAAGCATGTCGCCAAATTGCTGATATGGATCTTTATATGGGTGTGTTTTCTAGAACGTCGCACTTTGGATAAATGGCGTTTTCACGCTCGCTGTGTGATCATTCTGCACATATGCGAGGCGTGGAAGCTGTATTATGGCAGGTCGTGTGCGAATGTGGTGGACATATGCATTTATGCGCGGTTTTTAAGCCTACCCCGAGATTCATTGCTTAAAAGCATGTTCCACGAAGACCGTAGAAGGAACCGGACAAAGATGTCAACATAGTATGTTACACATGTCAACGCTGCATGTTCTGTTATCACGGTTATACCTTTCCCCCGAGCAAATAGCAGCGTTGAGCTGTGATCCGGGTTCTCTGAATCTGCGAGTACGGCTTGTAATATTTGTGGGCGTGTTAGTGGGGGTGAGGGGAAACCAGCGAGCAGTCTGTGGGTTTCATTCCCGGGTGGTTTTATCACGGCACCGCTGTTAATTAAATGCCCGCTCGGTGTCTTTGTGCGCCGCGTGAGCGCGAGGCGGGCGAACAGCAGGATGAAGGCGGGCAGAAAGTAAGATGGCGGCGGTGCACTGCAGCAATCCCACAACACTACACGACGAGATAGCGGAGCCAGCGAGGACCGCCTCCTATGTCTGGAAAACCAAAAACGATTATTAGCCAATATCTGAGTACAAAGGGGAGACGAGACGAGCTGTCGAACCAGATGGGCGTTCGCAGTGTACGGGGTAGTGGCCACAGGGAGCGGCCCATCAGGCGATAGAATAGGCGCCCTGAGCGGTATTGTGCGTTCCTTCATGGATCCAGGCTGGTTGCTAATGTGTCGTCAAGAGTCCAGGTACTATAGAACCGTTATCCACGGACACGCACCTGGATATGTGACCCAACATCCATCCATCCCTCAGTGTTACCCGGGCCTTCGTGTCTCGGGCTTTGCTCGCAGACTCGCGGTGCGCGCCCAACATGCTTGGCACCGTCGCGCACAGTGAGCACTGTCCTCCGAGACGGAGACGGTCAGCATCACAGGTGGAGTTTTACAGTAACTGACTGCTGATATATTTTCATGATTCCTTGAGGGCCCGTGTCGGTCAGGGCCCCTAATCCTGCCCGTGTCGTTCAGGGCCCTAATCCTGCCCGTGTCGGTCAGGGCCCTAATCCTGCCCGTGTCGGTCAGGGCCCTAATCCTGCCCGTGTCGGTCAGGGCCCTAATCCTGCCCGTGTCGGTCAGGGCCCTAATCCTGCCCGTGTCGGTCAGGGCCCTAATCCTGCCCGTGTCGGTCAGGGCCCTAATCCTGCCCGTGTCGGTCAGGGCCCTAATCCTGCCCGTGTCGGTCAGGGCCCTAATCCTGCCCGTGTCGGTCAGGGCCCTAATCCTGCCGCGCACCGGTCGAGGAAAGCACGTCTGTGTTCCGTATGAGCGCCGCTCATTAGCGCAGAATGGACTTCTAATTAAACACGGATTTCAATTTGGCATTTAACAGAAACCGCTCTCGCCAGAAACGTATTGTAGTCGGGTCTGTGCTGATACGAGTTAAACGGTAGTCAAATTAAAACTCGTAGACGGTTTTCGATTAAGATGAACTTGTTCAGTTAAATCGGAACAATTCTCCAATTAAGCTGCTTAAATCCTTATCAGCACAGACGCCAGCCTTCTCTCCTTCACCGTGAGCCTGCAGGACACGGCTGCCAATCAATATCTGCCCCGGATCAGCAGTCAGGGAGCAGCTGAATAAGCACAGACTCATCTGGCTAAAGATCAGTGTCCACAAAGTCTGGAGCAGCTCCCTCTACCGCTCCCCAAATCTGCCCTGTTGTGTTACAGCGGGGTTTTCATCTATTAAGGTTTTTGAAACATGAAATTAACGTGTTAAAGGCCTAGCATATATAACTTGCCATTTGATTTCTCTTGAAAAGGTTAGTTTCAATGTTCAGGAGTCCACACGTCCAGCAGTTGGGACCACAGTGGTCAGTCTGGTCACTCAGAAAACTGAACCGCTCTCTAAAGATTAAATATAGCACATTATACAAAGCAAAGCATTCATTGATTTGATTTGATAACTCCTGATCTATGCGGTGAAATACTCACTCTAGTTATTGTTGCTCAGCACTTAAACTGCTTATGTGGCTAGCTCTTTCTGGGTTTGACTTGATTGCTGATTTTACTCTGTGGCTCTCGAAGGCCCTCAGTGAACGCTGAAGGTCAAGCACAGTGGTTGCCTGCCCTGTATGTTTTCATTTCAACCCCGGATTGGTACATCAGATTCTACAGCTCAAACTAAGGCCACGTTCAGCCACGTTCAGCCACGTTCAGCCCCGACAAAACAACGCAAAACGTTTAAACGGAAACGGCGGCGTGTTGAACATCCTGTTGCTGGGCGGACTGACTGACGTGGTACGGTTTGCTCCAATGGCGTGTGAGAAGTTGTTTTCCAGCTTTTAAAGCATAGGCTACATCATTAATGATTGTAACTAAACATTTTCTGATTGAACGTTCCCCAAACTGATAGTCTGTCTGCAGATTCTTGGATAACCGGTAGTCTGTCTGTAGATTGTTGGTTAACCTGTAGTGTGTCTGTAGATTGTTGGGTAACCTGTAGTGTGTCTGTAGATTGTTGGTTAACCTGTAGTGTGTCTGTAGATTGTTGGGTAACCTGTAGTCTGTCTGTAGATTGTTGGGTAACCTGTAGTCTGTCTGTAAATCGTTGAGGCAGCTTATACTTTTTGCACATCATCGTTTATCCTGAGAACAGCCCTTATTCTGTTACCATGACAACTGCATCACAGCTGAGCCTGTAGGCCCAGGGGAAGAGCAGCTCTCTCTAGGCCCAGGGGAAGAGCGGCTCTCTCTAGGCCCAGAGGAAGAGCGGCTCTCTCTAGGCCCAGGGGAAGAGCAGCTCTCTCTAGGCCCAGGGGAAGAGCGGCTCTCTCTAGGCCCAGGGGAAGAGCGGCTCTCTCTAGGCCCAGGGGAAGAGAGGCTCTCTCTAGGCCCAGGGGAAGAGCGGCTCTCTCTAGGCCCAGGGGAAGAGAGGCTCTCTCTAGGCCCAGGGGAAGAGCGGCTCTCTCTAGGCCCAGGGGAAGAGCAGCTCTCTCTAGGCCCAGGGGAAGAGAGGCTCTCTCTAGGCCCAGGGGAAGAGAGGCTCTCTCTAGGCCCAGGGGAAGAGAGGCTCTCTCTAGGCCCAGGGGAAGAGAGGCTCTCTCTAGGCCCAGGGGAAGAGCAGCTCTCTCTAGGCCCAGGAGAAGAGAGGCTCTCTCTAGGCCCAGGAGAAGAGAGGCTCTCTCTAGGCCCAGGGGAAGAGCAGCTCTCTCTAGGCCCAGGGGAAGAGAGGCTCTCTCTAGGCCCAGGGGAAGAGCAGCTCTCTCTAGGCCCAGAGGAAGAGCAGCTCTCTCTAGGCCCAGGGGAAGAGCAGGTCTCTCTAGGCCCAGGAGAAGAGCGGCTCCCTCTAGGCCCAGAGGGAGAGCGGCTCTCTCTAGGCCCAGGGGAAGAGCAGCTCTCTCTAGGCCCAGGGGAAGAGCAGCTCCCTCTAGGCCCAGGGGAAGAGCGGCTCCCTCTAGGCCCAGAGGAAGAGCAGCTCCCTCTAGGCCCAGAGGAAGAGCGGCTCTCTCTAGGCCCAGGGGAAGAGCGGCTCTCTCTAGGCCCAGGGGAAGAGCGGCTCCCTCTAGGCCCAGGGGAAGAGCAGCTCTCTCTCGGCCGTGTTCAGGAGCAGCAGAAGGTTAAGCTCACAGAATGGGTCTGAAGGGAATAGGTGCAGGTTTGAACACCCTATGCTGCTTTCAGTGCTCTTAGACTTACGGTTTACACAAGTTTCCCACCAGGAAAGCCCACGTGAACACCTTATTATGTCAGATGATCAAGTCCGTGAAATTGGGATTCTAGAGGCAACACCGAGGGGGCGAATTGTGATGCACTCGATCTTCCCAAAATGGTGGAACAAAGCAATGTGTACTGTAAGGAAATATCATACAGTAAGCCATAAATGAACTACAGCAACACATCTATAACACAGACTGCTTGCTGTAACTAGCTAGTCGATTGCTAGTCGAGAAGGTAAACAGCCTGACAGGCACTGACACAAAGCCAGACATGAGATACATAATCAATCACCTCCATCCTTTTTTCAATTGTCCAACCTTAAAGCATGTGACTATGAACAGGTTGGATCGCTGAGTTATGATTCTTTTCCAACTTGGAGAAAACTACACTTGAAGAAGAGAAAACTACAAACCCAACATCACTTGAAGAACAGAAAATGACTTGAAATCGCTTGAAAGCATCATATTTTACCCCACCGCCCATATGACATTGACACGAAACTCCAAAGGATGTTCTGTAATCTAGCAAACTGCTCATAGAAGAACCTTCTGTTCAACTGACAGAAATATGTAAACATAGCTGAACGTTCAGCTTATTGAATAAGCCTGAAGTCTAGCAGTTTATGCTGAGGGGGTGGGGGGAGTGTTCATCCAGCCTGTTCCCCTGGGACCCTAACCCTCACCCCTGTGCTGTGGTGAGATGGACCCTAACCCTCACCCCTGTGCTGTGGTGAGGTGGACCCTAACCCTCACCCCTGTGCTGTGGTGAGGTGGACCCTAACCCTCACCCCTGTGCTGTGGTAAGGTGGACCCTAACCCTCACCTCTGTGCTGTGCTGTGGTGAGGTGGGGCCTGTCGGGGCCTGTAGGTGTCCAATCGCTTATTATCTCCTTGTTCTTTGCTTGACCCGGAACTCGATCGAGGTCCACCATCTTTAAGGTAATCCCTACCCGTCAAATGTTCCTTCTAAGACTTAGTGAGGAGGCTCCCGAAATCTTCTAGAGCAAGAAGACATCAGCACGTCCTTTGCAGAAGTTTTTTTCTCTCTTTTTTTCCGGAAAGCGTGATGTATAAGGGATTGACCTGTGGATCCACCTCTCCCCATCTGCCACGTCTGTAACTGACCTGTGGATCCACCTCTCCCCATCTGCCACGTCTGTAACTGACCTGTGGATCCACCTCTCCCCATCTGCCACGTCTGTAACTGACCTGTGGATCCACCTCTCCCCATCTGCCACGTCTGTAACTGACCTGTGGATCCACCTCTCCCCATCTGCCACGTCTGTAACTGACCTGTGGACCCACCTCTCCACATCTGCCACGTCTGTAACTGACCTGTGGATCCACCTCTCCCCATCTGCCACGTCTGTAACTGACCTGTGGATCCACCTCTGCCCATCTGCCACGTCTGTAACTGACCTGTGGATCCACCTCTCCACATCTGCCACGTCTGTAACTGACCTGTGGATCTACCTCTCCCCATCTGCCACGTCTGTAACTGACGTAACGTCTGAAGGAGTGAGGACATTCCACTCACCTGATTCATATTAATGTTCACGTTCCTCCCCGTCTCCACCTCCTTTTACTGCGGCCTTTTTTGCCTCCCCAGATGGGTGGAGCTAGGAGCTAGGAAAGGAGCTAGGAAAGGAAGGGAAGGTGAAAAGTTAGCGATTGGAGAGAGCCATTTATACCTCACTGGAAAACCCAGTCTCACACTTCCACATTTGACCCAGATTTGGCCTCTGAGGTGTTTGCAGTAATGTTCTCTGAGGTGTTTGCAGTAATGTTCTCTGAGGTGTTTGCAGTAATGTTCTCTGAGGTGTTTGCAGTAATGTTCTCTGAGGTGTTTGCAGTAATGTTCTCTGAGGTGTTTGCAGTAATGTTCTCTGAGGTGTTTGCAGTAATGTTCTCTGAGGTGTTTGCAGTAATGTTCTCTGAGGTGTTTGCAGTAATGTTCTCTGAGATGTTTGCAGTAATGTTCTCTGAGGTGTTTGCAGTAATGTTCTCTGAGGTGTTTGCAGTAATGTTCTCTGAGGTGTTTGCAGTAATGTTCTCTGAGGTGTTTGCAGTAATGTTCTCTGAGGTGTTTGCAGTAATGTTCTCTGAGATGTTTGCAGTAATGTTCTCTGAGGTGTTTGCAGTAATGTTCTCTGAGGTGTTTGCAGTAATGTTCTCTGAGGTGTTTGCAGTAATGTTCTCTGAGATGTTTGCAGTAATGTTCTCCCCAGCAGTAATTTGTGCTTTTATCTCCTGCGGTTATAAAAACTTTATCTTTTATTATTCTCATAAATATTCAAGAAAAGGAGCCTAACAACCATGAAAATGTAATTAATGAGTTATGGAGGCTATTAATTAAGATGAATATTGAAGATATGAATTATCTTTTTGCTTTGAATGTGAGCTTAAACGCATATCTAGAATTAAAATTGTGTCTTGCTTGGCAGTTACAATGACAGTGTGTTGGGTATATATAATCATGTTTTAACATCTATAACTGTTTACTGTTGATCATATCTATAACTTCAGCAGGTATCAGATGCGGGAGCTTCAGATGATTAGTTTGGCTGTGGTCTCTATATCCATATCAACCAGTGCCTTGTCAAAGTCATATTTCTCCTTTGACATGACTAATAATAACTATAACAATTCATTATGATTAATGAACATACCTTATTCAACGGCAAACACAAGGCTACTTAACCCTGTTCCTGGAGATCTACCATTCTGTAGGTTTTCACTCCAACCCCAACAAACTTCATTCACTCCAACCCTAACAAACCTCATTCACTCCAACCCTAACAAACCTCATTCACTCCAACCCTAACAAACCTCATTCACTCCAACCCCAACAAACCTCATTCACTCCAACCCCAACAAACCTCATTCACTCCAACCCCAACAAACCTCATTCACTCCAACCCCAACAAACCTCATTCACTCCAACCCCAACAAACCTCATTCACTCCAACCCCAACAAACCTCATTCACTCCAACCCCAACAAACCTCATTCACTCCAACCCCAACAAACCTCATTCACTCCAACCCTAACAAACCTCATTCACTCCAACCCCAACAAACTTCATTCACTCCAACCCCAACAAACTTCATTCACTCCAACCCCAACAAACCTCATTCACTCCAACCCCAACAAACCTCATTCACTCCAACCCTAACAAACCTCATTCACTCCAACCCTAACAAACTTCATTCACTCCAACCCTAACAAACCTCATTCACGCTTTCAACAGCTAGAGCTGTTCTTGAGCTGCTCATGATTAGAATCAGGTGTGCCTCGGGTGAGTCTCCAGACAGAGTCGGCTGCTGGTTCAGGGGCCAGGTGCAGCTCTGGACGCTGTGCTCTGTGCTCTGTGCTCTGTGCTCTGTGCTCTGTGCTCTGTGCTCTGTGCTCTGTGCTCTGTGCTCTGGACACTGTGCTCCCCACCGGCCCTGCACTCGAGCCACAGTGACACACTGCCCAAGCGTCCTCCATCCACATTATGTACATTTTGTTCCGAATTTAGATTCGTCATTGCGATGCTGTTTGGAAGACTGATTCCTCTTGGGAAGAGAGGCATTGACTGTTTGCAAAAAGCGAGGAAATATAAAAATCTTTGGGACTCAGAGCTCGTGACAATGAAGAACAGTTGGAATGCGGAAACCTGGAATCAAACAGTGATCCAGTTAATGCAGTATTCATAGGGTTCAGTTACCGTATCAAACGGGGCCGTATTTAAACTCAAATTTAACTTCAGACATGTTCTGTGTGCCTGGAAGACACACACACACACACACACACACACACACACACACACACACACACACACACACACACACACACACACACACACATTCTTGTGGAAGGGGACCTCCTCCTCCTGACTGGTTTGTGCTATAGTTTATGACATGGTTGTTTAGGCAGACCAGACATGGTGCCTCCTGGTTTTTCTGAGATGCAGGTTATTTATGCGGATCTGTTTCAGGCAGAGGAGTGTTGTGTAGAGGTAAGTGGGTAAATAGGCCACCAGAGCCAGATATCTGCATCTACAGACTGTTGCTAGAAACTCATCTCCCTCTGGCCTTGTGTCAGTAACCAGGTGTAATATCCTAATGATCTAACGAGAGGCTTCAGTTATACACTACACCAGGGGTCTCACACAGAGGGCTGCCTGACCTGCATTCAAGCACAGAATATAAGCAAAAGTTTCTATTTGGACCACATTTCACTTCATATTACATTTATTAAACTAATTATATAATCAGATTTGAGGCTAGAATAAAATCCAGCACACACACAGCCCTCCATGGCACTGAGAGACCAGCACACACACACAGCCCTCCATGGCCCTGAGAGACCAGCACACACACACAGCCCTCCATGGCCCTGAGAGACCAGCACACACACAGCCCTCCATGGCACTGAGAGACCAGCACACACACACACACAGCCCTCCATGGCCCTGAGAGACCAGCACACACACACAGCCCTCCATGGCCCTGAGAGACCAGCACACACACAGCCCTCCATGGCACTGAGAGACCAGCACACACACACACACAGCCCTCCATGGCCCTGAGAGACCAGCACACACACAGCCCTCCATGGCACTGAGACCAGCACACACATACACAGCCCTCCATGACACTGAGAGACTGAGAGTCTGAGACCACTGATTTAAACAAAGCAGTTTTTCTCCAGACCTGCAGGTCTATTTCTGACTGATAGGGCTGCTTTTAAAGAATCTCTGTCAGGCTCTCTTCACTCCCATGGGCCAGGGCTGTTTCACAAACACAAATCACTGGACTTTACATCCAGCTTTCTGCATGAATTATGAATGTGTGTCAGAATGGGAGGTGTTTGTTCAGCACGTCATGCCATGGTCACATGACTGGAAGTGGAGGATTGTGGGGTGGGATAGGATGTTTGTGTGTGAGTGAGTGCGTGTGTGTGTGTGTGTGTGCTGGGTGGGGAGGGCTTGTGAGTGTGATGAGGTGAGTGTGTGTGTGTGTGTGTGTGAGTGTGTGTGAGTGTGTGTGTGTGTGTGTGTGTGAGTTTGCCCTTCTCTCTCCCTCTCTCGCCCTCTCTCTTGCATGCTGGGTTTATGGCAGATTAAATATTTACAGGGTTATATAAGGATGAAGGGTTTAGAGGGTCACTCCAGGCTTTGATCCAGTGTACCTGCAGCAGTGCGATCAAAGGGCCATGGTTAGGAACCAGAACTGGGCTGAGCAGAACCAGAACTGGGCTGAACATAATGAGTACTGCGCTGAACAGAACCAGAATGTGCTGAACATTATGAGTACTGTGCTGAACAGAACCAGAACCAGAACTGGGCTGAACATAATGAGTACTGTGCTGAACAGAACCAGAACCAGAACTGGGCTGAACATAATGAGTACTGTGCTGAACAGAACCAGAATGTGCTGAACATAATGAGTAGTGTGCTGAACAGAACCAGAATGTGCTGAACATAATGAGTACTGTGCTGAACAGAACCAGAACTGTGCCACACGCTGGCCTGTGGGGGAATACACAGAATCTGAATCTACTGCCATCTTTAGTGCTTCTGTCTTATCATTTTACAAGAAGAGTCAAATGACAATGTTTGTGTGTGTGTGTGAGTAAGAGAGAGAATGTGTCTGAGCAGAGAGAGAGTGTGAACAGAGAGGTAGAGGGATCTTCTCTTAAAGACAGAGCGGTGTGGTCTTTGTTGTGGTTGTGGCTGGGTGCGCTGGTCAGTATTAATAACAGTGTGTTGTGGTTGTGGCTGGGTGTGCTGGTCAGAATTAATAACAGTGTGTTGTGGTTGTGACTGGGTGTGCTGGTCAGTATTAATAGCAGTGTGTTGCGGCTGTGACTGGGTGTGCTGGTCAGTATTAATAGCAGTGTGTTGTGGTTGTGACTGGGTGTGCTGGTCAGTATTAATAACAGTGTGTTGTGGTTGTGGCTGGGTGTGCTGGTCAGTATTAATAACTGTGTTGTGGTTGTGACTGGGTGTGCTGGTCAGTATTAATAGCAGTGTGTTGTGGTTGTGACTGGGTGTGCTGGTCAGTATTAATAGCAGTGTGTTGTGGTTGTGGCTGGGTGTGCTGGTCAGTATTAATAACAGTGTGAGAATGTGTGGGTGCACTTCCACGGTGAGGTCAGGGCAGCAGCTGATTGGCTGACGCTGGCCCCTCCGCCTGCAGCGGAGGAATGTGGTTGGCAGACAGGGATACCCTTCTGGCGGCTGGACTCCGGCCTGCTATGTTAGCGGTCGGATCTCTCACTTCCTCTCCCTGACAGGAGGCCAGCCGGGGGGGATGGGGGGGGGGGGAGGTTGGGTTTCAGTCCCACCCTGTCCCCAGAGAGATCTGCACTCGCCCTAAACCAGCCTCAGTCCAGCCCCTCCCTCTGCAGTTACTGTGGGGAAAATATGGGGCGTAATGCAGCGTGCTACACTAGGGGCTGCAGTGTCTGTGGTTCCTATCCAACATTCTGTAGCCTATCCATAACATTTAACTAGTGGTGCTGAGAACACCCCAGAAACCAGGCAACACTGCAGCCCTCCCTCCGGGACTGGAGATTGACACCTGTGCTCTATGGTTACTGTTACTATGGATAAATAACGCCATTGCACGAGTTTCTGTACCAGTGTTAACGAGGCTACAATGGCACATTCACACCACTGCCCAGGTCACTATTCAGGCATGCTACACTATCTTCACTGAGGACAATGTTGGTCATAATGCTTTCATTTCTTGAGGTGTTTGCAGGTATACACACACACACATACAGTGTGTACACACACTCAGTGGCAGGGGAAAGGTTATGTATAATCTGGCTTTGTGATTAACACTTTTGGCTGTAGACTGGGGTTTCAGTGAGTTGGGATTACTGCATCTCATCGCTCATTGGCTCCCCCTGCTGGTCGATCAGGTTAATAATGGTTATAACACAATCATAATTAACTTCGACTGATTATTCAGTGTAATAGCAGGTCAGGAGCTTTTTGACTTTTCATAAATGTTCCTAATAACTGTAAATAGTGAAATCTGACTGTCTCTCCGTCCGTCTGTCTGTCTGTCTCTCCAGGTGCCGACAGATGGCTCGATGGGCTTGCTGGCTGAGCCGCAGGTTGCCATGTTCTGCGGGAAACTCAACATGCACATCAATGTGCAGACGGGGAAGTGGGAGTCTGACCCCAGCGGCACCAAGAGCTGCATCGGCACCAAGGAGGGGATTCTACAGTACTGCCAGGAGGTATGGGGGGGTTCTACAGTACTGCCAGGAGGTATGGGGGGTTCTACAGTACTGCAGGAGGTACGGGGGGGGTTCTACAGTACTGCAGGAGGTATGGGGGGTTCTACAGTACTGCAGGAGGTACGGGGGGGTTCTACAGTACTGTCAGGAGGTACGGGGGGGTTCTACAGTACTGTCAGGAGGTACGGGGGGGTTCTACAGTACTGTCAGGAGGTATGGGGGGTTCTACAGTACTGCAGGAGGTACGGGGGGGTTCTACAGTACTGTCAGGAGGTACGGGGGGGTTCTACAGTACTGTCAGGAGGTACGGGGGGTTCCAGAGTACTGCAGGAGGTACGGGGGGTTCCAGAGTACTGCAGGAGGTACGGGGGGGGGGGGGGTTCTACAGTACTGCAGGAGGTATGGGGGAGTTCTACAGTACTGCAAGAGGTATGGGGGGGGAGTTCTACAGTACTGCAAGAGGTATGGGGGAGTTCTACAATACTGCAAGAGGTATGAGGGGGGAGTTCTACAATACTGCAAGAGGTATGGGGGGGGCTTCTACAGTACTGCAGGAGGTATAGGGGGATTCTACCAGTTCTGCCAGACTGCCAAAACTTTTCTGTGCTCAATGGATCTTGCCCCCCCCCCAGGTCTACCCTGAGCTTCAGATCACCAACGTCGTGGAGGCCAACCAGCCAATCAGCATCCAGAACTGGTGCAAGAAAGGCCACAAGCAGTGCCGCAGTCACCTGCACATCGTGGTGCCATACCGCTGTCTGGGTACGAGTGTGTGAGTGTGTGAGTGTGTGAGTGTGTGAGTGTGTGAGTGTGTGAGTGTGTGAGTGTGTGAGTGTGTGAGTGAGTGAGTGTGAGTGAGTGAGTGTGAGTGAGTGA
>NC_083762.1:82250468-82262968 GCF_963514075.1 Conger conger
AAATAAACTAATCATCAGCCAATGAGACGGTTTTAGAATGATTTCAGAATAACTTTTGTTGCTCAGCCAACCTACAATTTATTCCCATGGAAAAAGTAATTTAAATTGTCATGTCTAAACTGTCATTTTGTTTTAGACTGTGTGGCAGTTTCTGAACAGGGCTAAAACTGGCTGTGTGTAGTTCAGTGTTTATTACCACTGAAATGTAGCCCCAGTGTTTCCAAAGACATTTCACAAAAAGACACCTCTCCCTCCCTCTCTCTCCCCCCTTCTCTTTCTCTATCTTTCTCTCTCTCTCCCTTCCTCCCCATCTCTCTCTCTCCCTGCCTCTCCCCCTCCCTCTCTCTCCCACAGGTGATGAGGGAGTGGGAGGAGGCAGAGAGGAAAGCTAAGAATCTGCCGCGAGCTGATAAGAAGGCCGTCATTCAGGTTCAGCACCACCTCACACACACCCTCACACACACACACACACACCCTCACACACACACACACACACACACACCCTCACACACACACACACACACACACACACACACTCACACACACTCACACACACACACCCTCACACACCCTCCCCCACACAGACACACACACATACACACACACACCCTCACACATACACACACACACACACACACCCTCACACTCACACTCACACACTCACACCCTCCCCCACACAGACACACACACATACACACACACACTCACACACCCTCACACACACACACACACACACACACACACACCCTCACACACACACACTCACACTCACACACTCACACACACACACACACAGACACACACACACACTCACACACACACACACACACACACTCACACACACACCGACACACACACACACACACACACACACACACACTCACACTCACACACACACACACACACACACACACACACACTCACACTCACACACACACACCGACACACACACACACACAGACATATGCACTGTGGTGCCAGGAAGACTGCCGCATAGTGGACAGTGTTGGCCTTATATGCCACTGCGCACCCCACTGTGTGCATCATTGTCATCATTGAGCCTGAGGGGGATTTATTTTCCTGCTGAAACTGGGAGTTGGAGCACAAGGCTTTTGGGAAAATAGGCTTTCTTGGGTTTGATGTTTCATTTGATAGTTAGGTTGTTTCTGCGGTGCAGAGGTTCCAGGAGAGGGTGGAGGGGCTGGAGCGGGAGACGGCCAGCGAGCGCACGCAGCTGCTGGAGACGCACATGGAGCGCGTGGAGGCCCAGCTGGACGAGCGCCGCCGCCGCGCGCTGGAGACCTACCTCACTGCGCTACAGACCCACACTGTCACTGCGCTACAGACCGACCCCGCCAGGGTAACACTCTCACTGCGCTACAGACCCACACTCTCACTGCGCTACAGACCCACACCCTCACTGCGCTACAGACCCACACCCTCACTGCGCTACAGACCCACACTCTCACTGCGCTACAGACCGACCCCGCCAGGGTAACACTCTCACTGCGCTACAGACCGACCCCGCCAGGGTAACACTCTCACTGCGCTACAGACCGACCCCGCCAGGGTAACACTCTCACTGCGCTACAGACCGACCCCGCCAGGGTAACACTCTCACTGCGCTACAGACCCACCCCGCCAGGGTAACACTCTCACTGCGCTACAGACCGACCCCGCCAGGGTAACACTCTCACTGCGCTACAGACCGACCCCGCCAGGGTAACACTCTCACTGCGCTACAGACCCACCCCGCCAGGGTAACACTCTCACTGCGCTACAGACCCACCCCGCCAGGGTAACACCCTCACTGCGCTACAGACCGACCCCGCCAGGGTAACACTCTCACTGCGCTACAGACACACACTCTCACTGCGCTACAGACCCACCCCGCCAGGGTAACACTCTCACTGCGCTACAGACACACACTCGCACACATTAACTCACACACTCACACACACTCGCACGCACACTCACTCACTCACTCACACACCCTCGCACACACACACACATTTACTCACACACTCTTGCTCTCCTTGTGTTATAGCTCTATCACTCACTCTAGTGCTGTAGCCTGATCTCTCACTCTCTCTCTCCCCCTCTCTCTCCCCCCTCTCTCTCTCCCTCCCCTCTCTCTCTCACACTCTCTCCCCTCACTCTCTCTCTCTCTCTCCCTCCCCTCTCTCTCTCTCTCTCTCTCTCTCTCTCTCTCTCTCTCTCTCTCAGCCCCGTCATGTCTTCACGCTGCTGAAGAAGTACGTCCGTGCGGAGCAGAGGGACCGGCAGCACACTCTGAAACACTTCGAGCACGTCCGCATGGTGGACCCCAAAAAGGCCACTCAGATCCGCCCCCAGGTAGGAGAGAGATCCTGTGATTATTCCTCTTGTCGTGTGGGAGTGGTGTGGAGCTGTGACCTTTGACCTGTGACCCCAGGTCCTGACCCACCTGAGGGTGATAGAGGAGAGGATGAACCAGTCCCTGGGGCTGCTGTACAAGGTGCCCGGGGTCGCAGAGCAGATACAGGACCAAGTGGGTGAGTCACCCCCCCCTCACCAACCCAGGGCCCTGGAGAGCCGCAGGGTCACTAACTCAGCCCAAATCTCACTAAATCTCTCTCTCCCTCCCTCTCTCTCCCCCCTCCCTTCCTTTCTCTCTCCCTCTATCTCTCCCTCTCCCTTCTTTTCTTTTCTCTCTCCCTCTCTCTCTCCCTCCCTCCCTTTCTCTCTCTCCCTCCCTCTCTCTCCCTCTCCCCCTCTCTCCCTCCCTCTCCCCCTCTCCCTCTCCCCCTCTCCCTCTCCCCTCCTCTCCCTCTCTCCCTCTCTCCCTCTCTCCCCCTCTCTCTCCCTCTCTCCCCCTCTCTCTCCTCTCCCCTCTCTCCCTCTCTCCCTCTCTCCCTCTCCCCTCCTCCTCTCTCTCTCTCCCCTCCTCTCCCTCTCCCCTCCTCTCCCTCCCTCCAGAGGAGCTGATGAGGAGGGAGCAGGTGGAGGTGTCAGCCCAGGTGTCCTCCCTGCAGAGTGAGGGGCGGGTCAGTTATGGTAATGACGCTCTGATGCCCGACCAACCAGAGAGCACCGCCGCCCTGGACCTGCTTCTGCCCGAGGAGGGGCGGGGCTTCATCCACCCCGAGAGCTTCGGCCAGGCCAACACCCAGAACCACGGTACACAACATACACACACTATACACAATATACACACACTATATGCACACACTATACGCACATACTATACACTATACACACACTATACGCACACACTATACGCACACTATACACACTATACGCACATACTATACACTATATACACACTATACACCATATACACTGTTTACATTTAAGTGTTTGGCCAACACCCAGAACCACGGTACACAACATACACACACTATACACAATATACACACACTATACGCACATACTATACACTATACACACACTATACACACACACTATACGCACACTATACACACTATACACACATACTATACACTATATACACACTATACACCATATACACTGTTTACATTTAAGTGTTTGGCCAACACCCAGAACCACGGTACACAATATACACATACTATACACACTATACACACATACTATACACACACACTATACACTATACACACACTATACACACACACACTATACGCACACTATAGACAATATACACACACTATACACACACACTATACACACATACTATACACTGTATACACTGTTTACATTTAAGTGTTTGGCCAACACCCAGAACCACGGTACACAATATACACACACTATATACACAAAATATACGCACATACTATACACTGTATACACACACTATACACACATGATATACACACACACTATACACACAACAGCGCTTTGGATAAAGGCGCTATATGAATGCAGACCATTTACCATTCAGACCATTTACAAGTACTCCACACACCCAGAATGATGGGGCACACACACTGTACATACAGGGTCTTCATCTGAAGTCCATCCATCCATCCATCCATTATCACCCGCTTATCCGGAGTCGGGTCGCGGTGGCAGTAGGCTAAGCTGGGTATTCCAGGCGTCCCTCTCCCCAGCAACGCATTCCAGCTCCTCCTGGGGGATCCCGAGGCATTCCCAGGCCAGGAGAGATATATAATCTCTCCAGCGGGTTCTGGGTCTACCTCGGGGTCTCCGCCCAGTTGGACGAGCCCGGAAAACCTCCAAAGGGAGGCGCCCAGGAAGCATCCTGATCAGATGCCCGAACCACCTCAATTGGCTCCTTTCGACGCGAATGAGCAGTGGCTCTACTCCAAGCTCCCTCCAGATGTCCGAGCTCCTCACCCTATCTCTAAGGCTGAGCCCAGCCACCCTACGGAGGAAGCTCATTTCGGCCGCTTGTATACGCGATCTGGTTCTTTCGGTCACTACCAAAAGCTTGTGACTATAGGTGAGGGTTGGGATGTAGATCGACCGGTAAATCGACACAACAGTCCGGTGCAATGCCCGCATTACTGCAGAAGCTGGAGGTGCTGACTCTCATCCCGGCCGCTTCACACTCGGCTGCAAACCGCTCCTGTGCGTACTGAAGGTCACAGTCTGATGAAGCCAGCAGAACCACGTCATTGCAAAAAGCAGAGATGTAATTCTGAGGTCACCAAACCGGACACTCTCCTCACCTCGGCTGCGCCTTGAGATCCTGTCCATGAATATCACAAACAGGACCGGTGACAAGGGGCAACCTTGGCGGAGTCCAACACCCATTGGAAACGTGCTTGACTTTGTGCCGAGGATGCGGACACAGCTCTCACTTTGGTTATACAGGGACCGGATGGCTCGTAACAACGGCCCCGGTACCCCATACTCCCGCAGTACCCCCCACAGGGTTCCCCGGGGGGCACGGACGAAAGCCTTCTCCAAGTCCACAAAGCACATGTGGACTGGATGGGCAAACTCCCATGACCCCGCCAGCAACCCCGCCAAGGTAAAGAGCTGGTCCACTGTTCCATGACCAGGACGGAAGCCACATTGCTCCTCCTGAATCCGAGGTTCGACCATCGGTCGGAGCCTCCTTTCCAGCACCCTAGAGTAAGCTTTCCTGGAGAGGCTGAGGAGTGTGATACCCCGATAATTGGAGCACACCCTCTGATCCCCCTTCTTGAAAATGGGGACCACTACCCCGGTCTGCCACTCTGCAGGTATTGTCCCCGACCTCCACGTGACACTGAAGAGGCGTGTCAGCCAAGACAGCCCAACAATGTCCAGAGCCTTCAGCATCTCAGGGCGAATCTCATCCACACCCGGCGACTTGCCGCTAAGGAGCTTTTTGACTACCTCAGCAACTTCCGCCAGGGATATAGGTGCAGATTGCCCCGAGTCTTCGGGCTCTGCCTCTTCTACAGAGGACATGTTGTTTGGGTTCAGGAGCTCCTCGAAGTGCTCTTTCCACCGCCCAACAACATTCCCAGTCCGGGTCAGCAGTTCTTCTCCCCTGCTGAAAACAGCCTGAGACAAGCCCTGCTTTCCCTTTCTGAGTCGTCAGATAGTTTGCCAGAACTTCCTCAAGGCCAACCGAAAGTCCTTCTCCATAGCCTCCCTGAACTCCTCCCATACCCGGGTTTTTGCTTCAGCGACTGCCGAAGCCGCAGCCCTTCTGGCCACCCGGTACCTGTCTGCTGCTTCAGGGGACTCCCAGGCCAGCCAAACCCGAAAAGTCTTTCTTTAGTTTGACGGCGTCCCTCGTCCCGACAGGCACAGATGACCTTCTGGCCACAGCTCCTGCTTGCCGCCTCTGCAATGGAGGCTTTGAACATGGCCCACATGTCCCCAGCCTCTCCCGGGATGCGTGAGAAGTTCCTCTGGAGGTGGGAGTTGAAGACCTCGCGGACAGGGGCCTCCGCCAGACGTTCCCAGTTCACCCTCACTACACGTTTGGGTTTACCGGGTCTGTCCGGCAGCCTCCCTGGCCACTTGATCCAACTCACCACCAGGTGGTGATCAGTTGACAGCTCTGCTCCTCTCTTCACCCGAGTGTCCAAGACATACGGCCGCAGATCTGATGATACGACCACAAAGTCGATCATCAATCTTTGGCCTAAGGTACTCTGGTACCAAGTACACTTATGAGCTACCCTATGCTCGAACATGGTGTTTATTATCGACAATCCATGACCAGCACAGAAGTCCAATAACAAGACACCACTCGGGTTAAGATCTGGCATGCCATTCCTCCCAATCACCCCCTTCCAGGTTTCTCCGTCATTGCCCACGTGAGCATTGAAGTCTCCCAGCAGAACTATGGAGTCTCCGGGTGGCACCCTTTCTAGGATGCCGCCCAGTGACAGGAAGGCCGGATACTCTGAACTGCCGTTTGGTGCATAAGCACAAACGACAGTCAGAGCTTTCCCCCCAGCGACACGTAGTTGCAGAGAGGCGACCCTCTCGTTCCCTGGGTGGAACTCCAACACAGTGGTGCTCAGCCGGTGGCTTGTGAGTATTCCCACACCTGCCCAGTGCCTCTCACCCTGAGCAACTTCAGAAAAGAACAGAGTCCAGCCCCTCTCCAGGAGTTTGGTTCCGGAACCAGTCCGTGGAGGTGAGCCCAACTATATCTAGTTGGTACCGCTCTGCCTCACGCACTAGCTCCAGTTCCTTCCCCACCAGAACGTTCCACGTCCCCAGAACCAGTCTGCGACGCCGAGGATCAGCACGCCCGGATCAGCACGCCCGGATCCCTGCCTTTGCCTACTGCCCGTTGGGCAAAGCACCCGACTCCGATGCCGACCCCTGCAGGTGGTGAGCCCACAGAGCGGCGGCCCCACGTGACCAATTCGGGCTGTGCCCGGCCGGGCCCCATGGGATAAGGCCCGGCCACCGACGAGCTCCCCTCCTGGGTCTGACTCCAGAAGGGGGCCCCGGTTTCCCTTTTCCGGGCGAGGTGTCTTGGTACTTGTGAGGCCATGTCATGGAGTCTTTGAATCGCTCTTAGTCTGGTCCCTCCCCCAGGACTGATTTGCCTTGGGAGACCCTACTGGGGGCTAACGTTAGTGCCCCCGACAACATAGCTCCCAGGATCACCGGGACACACTAACCCCTCCACCACATTAAGGTGGCGATTCCTTAGAGAGGAGGTTCAAACCGGAAGTGCATTCCTTCTGAAGTGCTTCTGCAAATATACAGCTGTATCACCTGCATGGGGGGGGGTCTGTGTTCATGTATGTGTCATAACATAATAATAACAACATAATATATAACTATTACATATTATTACATAACCTGTAATCTCTCTCTCTCCAGTTGAGCCTGTAGATGTGCGTCCTGCCCCAGATAGAGGACTTCCCACAAGACCAGGTGTGTGTGTGTATAGTGTGTGTGTATGTGTGTATAGTGTGTGTGTATAGTGTGTGTATAGTGTATGTGTGTGTGTATAGTGTGTGTGTATAGTGTATGTGTGTAGTGTGTGTGTATAGTGTATGTGTGTGTATAGTGTATATGTGTGTGTGTATAGTGTATATGTGTGTGTATAGTGTATTTGTGTCTCATTCTCTTTGTCTCAGGCTCGGGACTGAAGTTTGGGGAGGTTCCTGAGCTCAGGATGGAGGCAGAGGAGAGACACAGTGCTGGATATGAGGTTCATCATCAGAAACTGGTACAATATACACATACACTATGCACTCAGACACACTATACGCACTCTCTCCTACACTATATACACACACATTATACACACTTCTGCACATAATGTTACACTCCTATATCTACCACTCACACAGTGTATGCGCTGTTCTGTATGTACACACATACAGTGTGCACTGCGGCTTCATGTGCTCGGTGGTAGATATCGGTTTCAGGTGATTGGCAGGTGTCTGTTTCAGGTGTTCTTTGCGGAGGACGTTGGTTCCAATAAGGGCGCCATCATTGGGCTGATGGTGGGCGGGGTCGTCATAGCAACGGTCATCGTCATCACCCTGGTGATGCTGAGGAAGAAGCAGTACACCACCATTCATCACGGAGTGATAGAGGTGAGAGAGAGAGGGGGTAAGGAGTGATAGAGATGAGAGTGAGGAGTGAGAGGCTAGGGAGGAGTGATAGAGGTTAGAGAGAGTGGGGAGTGATAGAGGTGAGAGTGAGAGGGGGTAAGGAGTGATAGAGATGAGAGAGTAAGGAGTGATAGAGATGAGAGTGAGGAGTGATAGAGGTGAGTGAGAAATGATAGAGGTGAGAGAGTGAGGAGCGATAGAGGTTAGAGAGGGAGGAGTGATAGAGGTTAGAGAGGAGTAAGGAGTGATAGAGATTAGAGAGAGGGTGAGGAGTGTTAGAGGGGAGAGAGTGAGGAGTGATAGAGGTTAGAGAGAGAGGGAGTAAGGAGTGATACAGATTAGAGAGAGGGTGAGGAGTGTTAGAGGTGAGAGAGAGAGGAGTGATAGAGGTTAGAGAGAGAGGGAGTAAGGAGTGATAGAGGTGAGAGAGGGAGGGAAAGGTGAGGTGGGGGGAGTGGGGTTGGGTTAGGGTTAGTGTGTTGTCAATGTCAAGGGCCTGTGGGTAATTTTGGGGTAATAACCACTGTTCTTCATTTGGGGTAATGTTGGGGTAAGTGCGTGTGTAATGTTGGGGTAAATGTGATATGTAATGTTGGGGTAAATGCGTGTGTAATGTTGGGGTAAATGTGGTGTGTAATGTTGGGGTAAATGCGTGTGTAATGTTGGGGTAAATGCGCTTGTAATGTTGGGGTAAATGCGTGTGTAATGGGGTAAATATGTGTGTAATGTTGGGGTATTATCTGCAGGTGGACGCAGCGGTGACCCCTGAGGAAAGGCACCTGTGTAAGATGCAGCAGAACGGCTATGAGAACCCCACATACAAGTTCTTCGAGCAGATGCATAACTGAGACCCTACTACGCCAAATAACCCCACCCCTATAATAATAACCCCGCCCCTATCACAAAAGCCCTGCCCCTATCACAATAACCCCGCCCCTATCCTAATAAGCACCCCTGACTTCACCCCATTCCCCAAAACCCTAAACAGGACAGTGTGGGCGGGGCTGTAACTACAGGCCCCAGCATCTTTCTCTGTCACCATGGGAACGAGCAGGGCCTATATTTGACTGTAGGTGTGTTGCTGTGCCTCAGTGTGACTGAGTGGCCTGTCTCTTTTTTGGTGTTTTTGGGGAAGTTCAGGCATTTGGTCGGGTTCTGGTCCAGCCCGGTAAGGTCTCTTCCTGTCTGCCCCCCCTCCCCCCCTCCCCCCCCACAGCACAGGGGGGTGAGAGGTCAGTGTCAGTACCCCCCTCCTCTGTGCTCATCGAGGACAGCTGTGCTGTCTGATCACAGAAGCTTCTTAATGGGAAATAATAATGATGATAATATAAAGCATAGTGATGATGATGATGTAATTCTTCACTTATTTTTCTTTTTTGCCGTTTTGAGTTTTGTTTTCCAAAAAAAAAAAAATGACATGCAGAAGGTAAAGTGGGAATATTTTATTTTTCTGTTTCTGTTTTTTTGTGATGTATATTGAATTAGTGGCAGAGAGTAGCTGTACCTGTTTTAGTGCATGACAATGACTACAAAAGAAGAAAAAAAAAAGGGATTTTGGTTCTGCTGCTTGGACAGGTGTTTTCTCACGTAGAGATCGTGTTATTTAGCAGGATTGTACATTTCGTATATTGTGGTCACGTAATTTAAAAAAGAAAAACAACCAATGTGGTCTGTGGTCTATTGTTACCATGGAGACATGCTTTAAAAGAAATTGATGTGTTTGTTCATTTTTTCAACCATGCCATGCCCCCCTGTGGCCAGAGAAGACATTGCAGGGGATTGGATAGCTGTAGAACTGTAATATTATTTAAATATTGTAATGTTTTCTATTGTTTGGTTTACTATGCATTTCACTCTCAGTATATGTTGTTATGTTCAACAGTATGTTAATTTCCCTTTTTTACCGTGTTCCTTCGCCGCGTTGGGGGGGTATGTGGAGGTTTGGGGGGGTATGTGGAGGTTTTGTGAATTTAACTTTTAATATTTTGCTGCTTCTCATCTCAGCAGATCTCATGTGTGAGGGGAAAGGGGTTCTGTGATATTCAGGGATAACAGGGGGACTCACATCACGTCTGTATATACCACTCTCCTTCCTCTCTTCCTCGCTCTCTCCCTCCTCTTCCTCTCTCCCTCCTCTCTTCCTCTCTCCCTCCTCTTCTTCCTCTCTCCCTCCTCTCCCTCTCTTCCTCTCTCCCTCACTCTTCCTCTCTTCCTCCTCTCCCTCTCTTCCTCTCTCCCTCCTCTCTTCCTCCCTCCTCTCCCTCTCTTCCTCTCTCCTCCTCTCTTCTCTTCCTCTCTCCCTCCTCTCTTCCTCTCCCTCCTCTTCTTCCTCTCTCCCTCCTCTCCCTCACTCTTCCTCTCTTCCTCTCTCCCTCACTCTTCCTCTCTTCCTCTCTCCCTCACTCTTCCTCTCTTCCTCCCTCCCTCCCTCCTCTCCCTCTCTTCCTCTCTCCCTCACTCTTCCTCTCTTCCTCTCCCTCCTCTCTTCCTCTCTCCCTCCCTCCTCTTCCTCTCTTCCTCTCCCTCCTCTCTCCCTGCTCTCCCTCACTCTCCCTCCTCTCTCCCTGCTGCCCTGCCTGTCTCGCTGTTCCTCACCCATTCACACCTGTCCTAGATGTGTGTGGGGTAAATATATCTGCCCCTGAGTGGGGTATACTCACCTACCCTAGATGTGTGTGGGGTAAATATATCTGCCCCCGATTAGTGTAAATACATCTGCCCCAAGATGTGTGTGGGGTAAATGTATCTGCCCCCAAGTGAGGTATACTCACCTGCCTGAAGATTTGTGTGGGGTAAATATATCTGCCCCCGATTGGGGTAAATACACCTGCCCCAGATGTGTGAGGGGTAGATTATTTTGGTCCCTTCCATTCTGTCCAGTTGCACAATTTCTTGAGGGTCTGATTCTGATCCCAAATCATTCAGTCTACACGCAACATTCACATGACTGGTAACCTTCATATGACTGGTAACCTTCATGACTGGTAACCTTCATGACTGGTAACCTTCATATGACTGTAAATCACAATGTAACACTGTAACACTACCTCAAGCTGTCTATTTCTTTTGCATGAGAATTCAGACACCAGGGAGGTGAAACCTCTCCGCTAGCCCGGTGGAATTCAGGGGCTGGGGGGGTCAGGGGTGCAGGGGGGGGGTCAGGGGTGCAGAGGGGGGGTCACACCGCTGAGTGATGCACCGCCTTCACAGAAGATGCGCTTGCTGAACTACATTTGCATTGTTTATTTATCATCACCATGGTGATTATTTTTCGGTCCCTACACTACATCCAGAATTGAAGAGGACAGGAGTCAGCGTGTCACTCACAGGCAGCGTGTCACTCACAGGCAGTGTGTCACTCACAGGCAGCGTGTCACTCACAGGCAGCGTGTCACTCACAGGCAGCGTGTCACTCACAGGCAGTATGTCACTCACAGTCAGTGTGTCACTCACAGTCAGTGTGTCACTCACAGGCAGTGTGTCACTCACAGGCAGTGTGTCACTCACAGGCAGTGTGTCACTCAGTGTGTCACTCACAGTGTGTCACTCACAGGCAGTGTGTCACTCACAGGCAGTGTGTCACTCACAGGCAGTGTGTCACTCAGTGTGTCACTCACAGTGTGTCACTCACAGGCAGTGTGTCACTCAGTGTGTCACTCACAGTGTGTCACTCACAGGCAGTGTGTCACGCAGTGTGTCACTCACAGGCAGCGTGTCACTCACAGGCAGTGTGTCACTCACAGGCAGTGTGTCACGCAGTGTGTCACTCACAGGCAGTGTGTCACTCACAGGCAGTGTGTCAGCACTGGCGGTTTGGACTGTACCACTGGGGTTACGGGGGGGGAGGGCGGGTGGGAGAGCTAAAGGGACAGTTTTACTTTCTGAAGGTTTTTTAGGATAGTCACAGCTTCATCCGACAGGCAGGGGAGGAGTACAGCTATGAAATAAAACATTTTAAAATTGTGAATAAATGCTATAATACCAATGTCTTCATGCATATGGCCTCTGAAAACATAAATCATCACTCCGGGCCCTCAAATGCAACTCCAGCCAGGGTTTTCTTTTCTCCAAGGTAATTAGTGCAGCTGACCGGCTAGACTCTCTTCACACCTGACTCCCAGGTAAAGGGAGGGTGGAAAACCAGCAGTTCTCAGCCCTTGAGGACCACGAGTTGCTGCTCAGAAATGTTTTCTTGTTTTAAACCACAAACCTGTTAATATCCTCATACTAGCCACTGTAGAGCTGCTATTCAGAAATTTTGGATCTAAAATATCCCAATACAGCACAGGCAATCAGAAACACGGCCTCAAACTGAAATGATGTTTCAAAGCTCCAGTAGCTGAACGGTCTCTTGAATGCGGTGCTGAGGGCGCACTTACACACCTGACCAGCAGGGGGCAGCAGGGCTCCGTCATCCATGAGTCTGTCACTGTACAAACTGCAGAACGCTTTCTACACTATTCCATAAATAAACTTTTAAATGTACAG
>NC_083762.1:82272968-82277968 GCF_963514075.1 Conger conger
TAAATTTCGACCACGAACTAGTAACTTACTTGTATATTCGATTTAGTTTTCGGTCCTCAGTTTGCCGGACTTATTTCAAATCCGAGTTAGCTAAAACGGAAATGAAAGAAACGGAAACAAAACAAAAGTATGGTCGCTTCAAGCGGCGGCCATCTTGGAGCGAAACAACATAAACAGGAAGTCTCTGGTTCCAGTACTATATACAGCTTAGTGTAGAATTGGTTTCATTACATTATAACCTACATGCATTCATTGTACGAAAGGGCTTGTTTCATATATACAATATCTAAAGTAATATGAACCTGTCCGAGTCCAATTAATTATCTACTTGAGAAATATATTCGTGAAAAATTCGGGTCTGAGCGGCAAAATATAGAATATAGAAACACGACAATGTGATCAGAGGTTTCGTAAAAAGCAATGCAAAATGGAACAATTTCAAATCCATATCATATTTTGTTGTTGTAGGGCATTGAAAGTATTACAATCAAGAGTGATGATACCCTTGTACAAATGCAGAACGAGGAAAAAAGATCTGGAAAAGATAGCATATTTAATAATGGTTTATTGTATTATTATTTTTTAAATACAAATATAAGTTTACAAAACCATGAGCGTTATACACATTTCATAGGTAAGGGGTAAAGGTTGGAGCCAAATTCCAATTACATATGGCAAATAGCCTACAGAATGTACACGTGTTAGCTATTATAAACACAGCGGTAAAAATAAGTATTTATTAATAATTATGATTATATATAAATGCAAGTCCTCTGATTTAATTTCGTGGCACAATAAAACTACCTCACACCCTGCAGATTTCTAAACTGTACAGTCGTGATGTTATGACCACAGGATTTCAGCAGATGGCAGTATTTGCTTTATGAGTGAGAAACTAATTTGAAATGTAAGTCATCTAATCTTGGCCTCTCAACTTATCAGAAGATATGAATATTGCTGTCCGACCTATCCTTCTCAGTTCCGCTGAACTCATACCATTCTCTATTAACCGAAATTCACATTATTATTATTCCATGCATTATCATAGCCCCTTTCTCATACTCAAAGCACTTTACAATAATGAGGGGAACTCAATGTCAACCTCCACCAATGTGTAGTGCCCACCTGGGTGATGCAACAGCAGCCATTTTGCTCCAGACTGCTCAAATCACCACACATAACCTGAAGTGGAGAGGGAGAGAACACTTTTTTTTGGCCAATTCTCTGTGAACAGTGTCATGGGGTCTTTAATGACTCCGGGGACTCCAGGGCCTCGGTTTGACGTCTGATCTGAACGGGTCCATTCGCAGGGAGACTCAGTTGGCAGAGTGGTTGTGCTTTGTGACCCCTCCGGGCCTCCGTCCCTGCGTGCCCTGGCTCTGGGTGGTGGTGGGGTGGTGTTGGAGCAGCGGCACGCAGGTGCAGCCCACCGCGATGGAGACGTAGCTCTCGGTGTAGGTGTGGCGTCCGCCCGCACAGGAGCCGGTTCGCCTCAGGATGACGGTGGGCATGTAGACGGGGGTGCTGCGGTAGAGCCCACTCTCCTGCCCAAGGGGCCCCGTCAGGCAGCCTGCGCACAGGCAGTACGCCTCCGGGATGTAGCGCGGGAACCTCGCTGCGTCGTGAGTTATCCTGCGTCAGAGATCCACACACACACCACTCAAACACAACACCTGGAACACAACACCTGGAACAGCACACTCCACTCAAACACAACACCTGGAACACAATACCTGGAACAGCACACTCCACTCAAACACAACACCTGGAACACACCACCTCAAACACAACACCTGGAACACAATACCTGGAACAGCACACTCCACTCAAACACAACACCTGGAACACACCACCTCAAACACAACACCCGGAACACCACACACCACCTCAAACACAACACCCGGAACACCACACACCACCTCAAACACAACACCTGGAACACACCACGTCAAACACAACACCTGGAACACACCACATCAAACACAACACCTGGAACACCACACACCACGTCAAACACAACACCTGGAACACACCACATCAAACACAACACCTGGAACACCACACACCACGTCAAACACAACACCTGGAACACACCACATCAAACACAACACCTGGAACACCACACACCACGTCAAACACAACACCTCAAACACAACACCTGGAACACACCACGTTAAACACAACACCTGGAACACCACACACCACGTCAAACACAACACCTGGAACACAACACCTGGAACACCACACACCACGTCAAACACAACACCTGGAACACAACACCTCAAACACAACACCTGGAACACCACACACCACGTCAAACACAACAGCTGGAACACAACACCTCAAACACAACACCTGGAACACCACACACCACGTCAAACACAACACCTGGAACACAACACCTCAAACACAACACCTGGAACACAACACAACGCAACACATCAAACACACCAGATAGAACTACTCGAGTAAGCGGAACACACAAAATATCCATCCATTATCCTCACCCGCTTATCCTGAACAGGGTCGCAGGGGGGCTGGAGCCTATCCCAGCATACATTGGGTGAAAGGCAGGAATACACTCTGGACAGGTCGCCAGTCCATTGCAGGGCACACACACCATTCACTCACACACTCATACCTACGGGCAATTTAGACTCTCCAATCAGCCTAACCTGCATGTCTTTGGACTGTGGGAGGAAACCGGAGTACCCGGAGGAAACCCACGCAAACACGGGGAGAACATGCAAACTCCACACAGAGAGGCCCCGGCCAACAGGGATTCGAACCCAGGACCTCTGCTGTGAGGCGACAGTGCAAATAAAAGTACAAATCCTGCCTTCTAGTCCTCATGGTTGGCTCAGTTGCACCAGGCCAGATCAACTGAGCACAGAAGTTGTCCAAGTATTTGAATCCAAAACAATTACGTTTTTGACCCAGGTCTGTTCCAAAACCTCTCTTTGGGGATCAACATATTTTATGTGTTCCACCTACTCGAGTAGTTGTATCAGGTGTCTTTGAGAGGGAACCTATCAGACACCTGGATCTAGCTGAGGGTATATGAGGAACCACTGACCTACATGAATCACCATGCTAATTATACAGTCAATAGCCTCGATGCCAGGTGTCATATTGGCACGATGGCATATATGCAGTCCAAAAGTATTTGGACATTGATACAGCTAATGTTGTATTGCCTCTGTGCTCCTGTAAGCTACATTCGATTTGAATTGAAACAATAAATAGAGTTAAAGTGCAGACTGCTTTAATTTAAGGTATTTAAACCACTATCCAATTATCCACATAGGAATTACAGTCTTTTTTTATACACACTGCAACTTGTAGCAGGAACCAAAATTGCTCTCCTTATACGAGTACAATGTGAAAACCACACTTTTTCTCACGGAGAGCCATTATCTCATTGCCCAGCATTGCGTGTGTTCAGGTGACACCGCGGTGCTCACCTGTACGCCCAGGGGGAGATGCTGAGCAGGTTGACGGCAACACTGGACTCGCTGCTCTGGTTCGGGCGACCCCCCGACGGGCAGGTGAGATTCCTCGTGTCCGTGGGCTCTAGCTGTAGCGTGTGGTGGAAGGCACTGAGGACGCCGACCGAGAGCCGGCCGAACATCTGCTCCAGGATCTCATCCGGGAGGTCCAGGCACGGGCGGGCGCGGGGCGGCTTCTTGACCACCTTCGGTCCCGCGACGACCTCACCGGACAGTAGCGCTAGAAGCGCCAGCGGGAAGTATCCTAGCATCGTTAGCACAACGGGTCGCAGAACCAGGCTATACGTACCGCCAGAAAAATTAAACGAAATTGATTGACCGTATTTCAAACAAATTCCTCTAAAATATTTGCAGTATCATGAATAAAAACAAAACTTCCCCGCAAGAAAGCTCAGCTTGCCACAAAAATGCGTTTTTCCTGTCGAGGCTTTCTCGTTTAGTAACGCGCTGGTAGGATTATAGCAATAACACGAAAGTATCTGCAAACCGTGTTCAAATTCAACATTGACATGGCTATGGCTCGCGCTTTTTTGGGAGCGTTCCTGGATCTAAAGTGCGCCTGCAGCCAAATATTTAAAAAATATTTCCGCGCGTGCACAGTGTTGCTTCGGGGCCAGGGGGTATTGGACGCAGATTTTGCGACTCGGATGGTTTTTTTGTAAGTGTCAGTTTTTATTCCTGTTATTTACTACGTTGTTTCAGCTGCACGAGTTCACAGTTGGTGGGCGAGCAGTGTGATCAGTGTATGTTCGCTGTCAAGAAAGAACGAGAAATGTATATTTTTTCTGACAAGTTTATAAATAACCTACATTAAGCAAACCTGCATGAAGTGACTATATGACTACATTAAAAGCAAATGGCGTAAACTTGAAGTAAAGATTGGTGGGGCCACTTTCTTTGAGGTCTGAGAATGAAATGAGCTATTAATAATAATAATGGCTAGAATTTATGAAGTTATTTTCTCAAAATAAAAGTGGTATTTCACAAAGCAGGATTACTGAGTTAGCTGGATAACTGCACTGAGTAAAACCCAGCACAGCTCTTTTTACTTTAGTCCATGTTCCAGATTTGGGAGGGTTGCAGGTTTTACAGTAATCCTGCTTTGTGGAACAGGAACCTGGGAGATGCACAGCAGCCATTTTGTGGCAGAACCCTCACCACACACTAGAACACTCACCACACACCAGAACACTCACCACACACAGCTGAGGTGGAGAGAGAGAGAACAGTGTTTTGGCCGATTATATCAGGGGATGATTAGGTGGCAGGTTGAGACAGCCAGGTTGGGGATTTAGCCCGGACACTGGGGAACCTCCTACTCTTTTAATCTTTAGTGACCACAGTGAGTCAGGACCTCAGTTGAACACTGGGGCTGGGGCATTAGGGGTTATTTGACCAGAGGGAAGATTGCCCCTGACTGGCCCACCAACACCACTTTCAGCTGCACTCTGCCATCCCACACTTGCTTAGCTTCAGCCATTCAGCAGGGTG
>NC_083762.1:82280468-82290468 GCF_963514075.1 Conger conger
AGATACATTGTATTATTAATGATTTCAGTGAGACCAGCCACAGCCGTCTATCAGGATCAAAGCCTACTGACCTCATCCTGAGAGATTATTTAAATACAGGTCAGAAAATGGTGAGCATATTAATGAATGTATTAATCTGCCACTTCTCTCTCAGCCTGAGCTAATCCTCTCTGAGTAATTCAACACCAGGCATTATCTCACCATTACTCTGTAAGATCGGCTGGGTTTGTAGGTACAATTTTATCATTGAAAAGCAGACATTATTATGGTGTAGCAACTGCAACACAAACCCCAGTTTGAATATGCTATTAGGTTTTATTTTAATTCATTCTAATTCAAATGAGCTCAATTTACAACAAAAAAGAAGGTATTTTTGAGCTGTTACAGAGAGAAAAAAGGTATATATACACGAGTGGTCTTCACCCCTGGTCCTGGAGAGCCAGGTGAGGTGAGTTAACTGGGTAATTAACTGCTTTAAATGATCAATTAAGTGTAATTGGTCCACAGGTTCCCACAGGCCACAGGGCATTGGCCAGAGGAGTGAGGCAGCTCTGCGATTGGCTAGATGTTGTTGGCGTTAGAGTGGCGAGGCCTGGCCCCTCCGGCGGGCGGCCGGCTCCTCCCCTGGCTGCGGCTGCGTGTGACGATGTCGTAGGGCGTGGGCGCGGGCGCGGCCCTCAGGGCCTTGGCCATGTAGCGGAACACGGCGTGGAGGCAGGCGGCAGGCGCGTGTTCGGGCCGGAGCGTTCCGGCGGAGACCTGGGGCCCGTCGGCCCGCAGCGAGCTCACGGCGCGGTTCAGAGGCCTGCCGCTCAGCACCCACTTCCTGGAGTGGGCCCTCAGCCAATCGCGCGCGTCGGCGCTGAGCGGCTGGTGCCACAGGCTGTGGGCGGAGTCTATGAAGGCCACGGCGCAGACCAGGCGCTGCACCTCCTGCGGCCGGCGCGCCAGCAGGTCCACGAACGCCAGGCCCCCGTACCCGTGCGTCGCCACGGCGACCTGCCCCGCCCCCGCCCCGGCCAGGAGGCCGTCCCACGCGTGACGCAGGTGCTCCTCGGGCGACGCCCCCTCCTCGTTGGGGTCCAGCAGGGCCACGCCCCAGCCCTCCTGCCGCGCCCGCCGCACGTACGGGATCTGGCTGCCGGCCTCCAGCCCGCCGCCCGCGATGGCCCGCCAGCTCCACTGGCCGCTGCGCGCCACGCCCCGGTCCTGCAGCAGCAGCAGCAGCCGGCCCCTGCTCTCCAGCGCCCCCTGGGACACCCACACCAGCCCCCGCGCGGGCGGCGGCAGCGCCAGCCTGCGGAGGTGCCAGTCCTCCTGCAGCAGGAGGTGCACGTGCTGGGTGATGTAGCTCCACAGCGCCTCCAGCTGCTCCGCGGCGCGCCGCGCCTCCTCCCCCCTCCCCAGCCGGAACAGGAAGGGCGCCCCCGTGTGGCGGTGCAGCAGACGGCCCTCGCGGTCGAAGCGGTACGGGAACGCCGGGGCCGGGGCCGGGGGCGGGGCCGGGGGCGGGGCCGGGGGCGGGGCCAAGCTCCTCCTCTCACCCATCACCTCCATCCTGGAGCCCACAGGGGAGGAACACCATCATAATCATAATCATAATCATCATAATCATCATAATCATCAACATAATCATAATCATAATCATCATCATAATCATCATCATCATAATCATCAACATAATCATAATCATCATCATCATCATCATCATCATCATAATCATCAACATAATCATAATCATCATCATAATCATCAACATAATCATCATCATCATAATCATAATCATCAACATAATCATAATAAGCAACAAGAATAAGAACAATAATTACAACAAGAATAAGAATAATTCCTTGCATTTATATCGCGCTTTTCTCACTCAAAGCGCTCTACAGTGTCGAGGGGGAAACTCGCCTCAAACACCTCCAATGTGCAGCACCCACCTGGGTGATGCAACGGCAGCCATTTTGTGCCAGAACACTGGTGGAGAGGGACTGACCATTATGACGCAATCAAAGCTCTTTCTAGCGACCACATAGGCATGGGTGGGGCATAATATCATGGGAAAATCCAGTTCATTTTTATTGGCCAAAATGGGAGCTTTCACACTTCACACCGATGATCGAGGGTTCCATTATGAACTAAAAAGGGTTCCTCTATGGAGACAAGCCAAAGTGCCACAGAAAACGTATCCTGGCCCGCCCATTGAACTTGGCTGACAAATGTGAATGCCCATTGAGGCACGCTGCTGCGGTCTAGTTTTAGCTTAAAATACAAGCGCAGAAACGGCCTTGTCCTGGAAACGTACGCTATCATAAAGTATGTGCGCTTGTACTGGTGAACGGGCGTGCCATATTTGGGTGGCATTTGGTCGTTCTAAACCAATGTAGAACGACAGTGTTATGAAATTGTCTGGGCACACGTTAAAAATGTCTTTAAAAACACTATTCTCCTTGAAAATAGCCGCTTAGGATACAATGATATGACTGGGGAAACGACGCTATAGCGCTCAATTTGGAGGGAAAACTAGATCATATTTTAAACTTACCGTCGTCTACTTAGATTGTTTGAGGACTGAAATTGAGCCTGCAATGTATCGGTCAGTCGTTCCTTTGCTAAGTTTCACTCGGTCACAGTTTAAAAAGATCCTGGCTAGCATTGCAGCCTAATTCAAAGACTCTTAAGTAGCCTAAGGTCTTTCAACCAGTCAAATTGAATTACCCCAACCCCCTCCTTATACGGTCACCAGAAAAGGGAGTGTTTATATATTTTTAAAAATGGGAACCATGGAATCAGCAGGCAACAGCTCATGAAAATTGTTCAAACACTGGGAAATTTCAAGTTTGACTGTTTATACTCCGGTTTAAAAAATAATAATAATTGAGCTGCGGAGAACGTAGCTAGTTTTTCAACTGCAGATCAACACCTTCGAGGGGTGGGCTCTCTCTCTCTCCCTCTCTCTCTCTCTCTCTCTCTCTCTCTCTCCCCCCTCGCTCTCTCTCTCTCTCTCTCTCTCTCTCTCTCTATCTCGCTCTCTCTCTCTCTATCTCGCTCTCTCTCGCGTGTATTTCTTAAATCAAGCATATTCTCTGTTAGTGTAAATAACATTCTATGAGTATTTAATCACCAATAACACATATGTTATGGTTGCTTAACACACACACACACACACACACACACACACACACACACACACACACACACAGATCCATTAGTTCCTGGAACGTCAAACCACCATGACTTTACTGCCACCTACTGGTGTCTTCAAAAATAATATTTAAATCAAATGTCAAAAATCCAGTTGTCTTACATATATTTGTCTATACACTGAGTGTCACCCCTCTGTAGAACCACGGAGGGTCCTCTGGGCCTCTCAGGCTCCTCTGGGCCTCTCAGTACAGCGTTCTGGCTGCCTCCACATGCGGGGGGGGGGGGGTTATTGGACTGTTTGTTTTGTTAATCTGCGGTATGGCATGTTCAGAATTTTCCTTTGGGTAGAATACCATCATCTTCATCATCATCATCATCATCATCATCATCATCATATCACCATCACCAGAGAGCTGGGGCTAAATAAAATGGATGGAACCAGTTCATCAACTCTCTCTTAGCATTAGTATACACATAAAACAACATTAAATTAAATAGCATAATAGGAGGTAATAGATCAGGAGTGTGAGGTGTGGTGATAGAGCAGGAGTGTGAGGTGTGGTAATAGAGCAGGAGTGTGAGGTGTGGTAATAGAGCAGGAGTGTGAGGTGTGGTAATAGACTACAGGAGTGTGAGGTGTGAGAGGCAGGAGTGTGAGGTGTGGTAATAGAGCAGGAGTGTGAGGTGTGAGAGGCAGGAGTGTGAGGTGTGGTAATAGAGCAGGAGTGTGAGGTGTGGTAATAGAGCAGGAGTGTGAGGTGTGAGAGGCAGGAGTGTGAGGTGTGGTAATAGAGCAGGTGTGAGGTGTGATATAGCAGCAGTGTGAGGTGTGGTAATAGAGCAGGAGTGTGAGGTGTGATAATAGAGGCAGGAGTGTGAGGTGTGGTAATAGACTACAGGAGTGTGAGGTGTGATAATAGAGCAGGAGTGTGAGGTGTGGTAATAGACTACAGGAGTGTGAGGTGTGGTAATAGAGCAGGAGTGTGGGGTGTGGTAATAGAGCAGGAGTGTGAGGTGTGGTAATAGACTACAGGGTGTGAGGTGTGGTAATAGAGCAGGAGTGTGAGGTGTGGTAATAGAGGCAGGAGTGTGAGGTGTGGTAACAGAGCAGGAGTGTGAGGTGTGGTAATAGAGCAGGAGTGTGAGGTGTGGTAATAGAGCAGGAGTGTGAGGTGTGGTAATAGACTACAGGAGTGTGAGGTGTGGTAATAGAGGCAGGAGTGTGAGGTATGGTAATAGACTGCAGGAGTGTGAGGTGTGGTAATAGAGCAGGAGTGTGAGGTGTGGTAATAGAGCAGGAGTGTGAGGTGTGGTAATAGACTACAGGGTGTGAGGTGTGGTAATAGAGCAGGAGTGTGAGGTGTGGTAATAGACGCAGGAGTGTGAGGTGTGGTAATAGAGGCAGGAGTGTGAGGTACGATCATAGACTACAGGTAAGAAGGTGTTTTTCCTTTTGTTGCACCAAGACTAAAGATTTCTGTTTTTTACAGAGCAACACAGGTGGCAGCCCAGTGGAGAGAAATGAGGAGGTCCTGTCCGTGTCCTGTCCGTGTTCTGTACGTGTTTGTGCTGATCGGAGGTGAGATTAAGCAACATCCTGTGTGAGTTGGAGGGGCCTGATGGAACCTGCAGAGAGAGTGAGAGGGCGGACAACGCAAGGGCCAGCAGAGTCGTACATGAGAGAGTCGTACATGAGACGCGCAGATTCTATGGAAGTTTACATTTACATTTTAGTCATTTGGCAGACGCTTTTAATCCAAAGCGATTTACAAGTGCAGTAGTATGCTTGTAGGGGAACCCCCTCCCCCCCCCCACCCCCCCCCCCAACGTGAGCGCTGAAAAAAGGGCCGGATGCTTAAAATGTCAATGTCAGCTATATTTTCCATAAGACATTTGTCAAGATCTTATCGGCCAGTAATTTACGGAAAATAGCAAATCTGAGGTTGTGTACCCGTGTGGGTGGGTGGGTTCTACTTTCCCTTCACCTCAACAAATCAGGGACTAAAACAGGTGTCCCAAACCTACTAACAGAAAATTGTTCGCCAGTTTCACGCTCATCTATAACTGCATTTCCCCAAGAGGCCGTTCGATCTTTATTTTATCCTCTCTGACCAAATTGATATGCTTTTCCACAAAGAGAGATTCTGAGTTTGACAAAATGGCAAAGCGCTTTAAGAGGGTAAACCTCAGCGGATAGTGTGGTCTCTTTTAAGGGAACGAACACACAGCGCAGAACACACAGTGCAGAGTTTAAAACCCCGGCCTTTTTATAGTGGTCACTTTATTAGGTACGCGCTCCTCTCAACAGTTATTCGTGTGGCTGAATCTCGGTATAAGATGCATGTGAAACGAGAATGGGCAGGATGTGTGATACGGGGCTTTGACTGGGGTGAGGTTGTAGATGATGCCTTGGTCCGTCCTCCTCTTATCTAACCCTAAACGTTAATAAAAACTTTGCGCTTACGATGACGATTGTACTTTTCATGCGTGTTTTGCTATTTATGGATTTGATGCGTTTAACTTGTGGAGTAACCTATGCACTTGTAAATCGCTTTGGATTAAAAGCGTTTGCCAAATAACTAAAATGTAAAATGTAAATGCAAGACGTTTCCGGAGTCTCAGACCCTCACGCGCCAGTCCCGCGCGCCGCAGTGTCTGCGTGTCTTTGCTGCTGGCCTTTGCTACACCACCTGATTTCACTCATTATTTTACCTGCTTGGTTCATATGGTTCATATTCATTACCTGCTCGGATAAGCGAATCGGGTGGTGTAGCGCACGGTTGAAGCAAATGCCTGCAGACACACAGCGGCAGTTGAGTAGCGCTGCTCTAGAGTTTACAGAATGTGGTGCGATAAACGAAACAAAAACCCAGTAAGTGGCAGTTCTGTGAGCAAACGCACATTGTTAATGAGAGGATTCTGAGTAGGCGTATACAAGCCATCAAAAGGCTTCAAATTACCAAATAACACCTTTCTACAACAGCGTTGTGCGGAAGGACATATCTGACGGCGCAACACTTTATCTGATTACTACAGCAGCGAGAAACCGCACTTTCCTCTTCCGGTCCGACTAATATTGAGTTGTGTTGCAGCGTGGGTTAGCTCATGAGTCGATGCATCCCGGTCACGGTGGGAGTCTATCCCACGTCGGCCGATGTCAGGGAACACAAATCCATGCTGTTAGTGAGAAAGTGACCAAAGTCTAAAAGATTATGTTTTCAAAAAGTATTTTCCTCTCACTTGGTGACTCAAGCGCGTGAGATGCAGTGGCTTTGCTCGACGTCAGTAAAACACAGAGCCTACAGTATCTTGTTCCTTATGTTTATTATATTAATCCTTGTGTTTATTCAGGAAGTTACATAAACCAGATACATATTTTTACAATGGCATCATACTCTACAAAACTGGCCTTCAAATTAGGCATTATAATACAATTACCATTAAGCATTTCACCTACATATCGCTGACACAGGTAAAGGGAATGTGAAAATGAAAGCATAAACTTTTTTTATTGAATTTTATATTTTATATATCAAAACACAAACATAACAACTCTGTTTTACATTCAGCAAATTGTGTCACATTTATCAAACATTCTTAAAAATACAAAAAAATATGCAATATTGTAAATAGAATGCATAATATAATCAAGTTATAGCCAATATTTTTTACATACACTGCCATAAAAAAATATAACATATAGGAGAATTACAGACATACCGAGATAATGAGAAATGACCATGTGCAGGATTTCCAGTGTGCATGTGCTGCCCATATTAACCCAGGAGTGAGCGTGAAGTTCTTCCTCAGAGTCCCACGGGAATGGTTCTGTCCTTCCGCACGAATGTGTGTTACAGTCGTGCCCCTGTTGGGCTCGTCTGCGCGGAGGAACCCGTTCTGGTTCTGTGTGGAACCCTCTGTGTGCGAGCTCCCTGACAAAGAACCCTCCAATCACGGGGCTGCTTTTGGGACCATTTTGTTCTGAGAGTGGAGTGGCTGCCTGAGCGTGTCCGAATCAGCCCTCCGCAGCGGCCCGGCTCTCTCGGAGTGCTCATGAGTCAGGCGTGTGCTCCGGCCCCCGCAGGGCTCAGACGCGCGGTCTAGAACTGCGAGTCGGTGCGGCGCAGAGACCGGCGCCGGGCGTAGTCGGACGTTTCCTCGTTGAAGATGCGGTCGACGGTGGAGAAGATGGAGGCGCGTATGGTGCGGCCCAGGCCGCGCGCCGCGAACACGTAGATGACGGGGTTGAGCGCGCTCTTCAGGTACACCAGGTACAGCGAGATGTACACGCCGATGTAGGACACCTTCGTCAGCTGCACGCTGCTCTCCTCCACCGCCAGCCTCAGCAGGAAGCGGAAGGTGAAGTACGGCACCCAGCAGGTGAGGAAGAGGAGCATGGTGAGGAAGAGCACGCGGTACAGCCGCACAAGGCGCTTGGGCGTGGGCGTGGAGGCGGAGGCGGCCCCCGAGCCCCCCGCCCGCCTGGCGGTCAGCAGCACCACCAGGTTGGTGGTGAGGAAGAGGAGCAGCGGGAGGAGGAAGCCGACGGTGGTCTCGGTGATGAGCAGGCCCAACGTGCTGTTGCCACTGCTCTCGTGGCACTGGGTCCGGTTGCCCACGAGGGCGGAGGTGGAGAGGTAGGGCACGCTCAGGGCCCCGGCCAGCAGCCACAGGAGGGCGCACACGAGCAGGACGGTCCAGCGGGGGCGGCGCAGGCGGAACCAGACGGGGCGCATTAGGCACAGGCAGCGCTCGGTGGAGATGGCGCACAGCAGGAAGGCGTTGGCGTAGAGCCCCAGGCCGCGCAGGAACATGACGAGCCGGCAGGCGGCCAGGCCGAAGGGCCAGCGGTAACCGGCCGCCAGGTAGCCCAGCATCAGCGGGATGCGCAGGACCAGCACCAGGTCCGCCAGCGCCAGGTGCACCACGTACGTCCGGAAGGTTCCGGCGCCTCGAGGCTCCTCCCCGCTGTGGCCCTCCCGCCTCCCGCCCCGCACCCCCAGCACCCACACCACCAGCCCGTTCAGCGGGATCCCCACCACGAAGATCGCCACGGTGACCACCATCTGCGCCACCTGGCTGGCATCCGTAGGGTCCGGTGTGGGGACCGGTGTGGTGCCCGTCACGTTCACTCCCTCCGCCATGATGTCACTGCGAGAACACGGGAGAGGAACGAACGCATCACTCACAGGCTGCAGGTGAAAAACACACATGCCTCATACATACACGCCTCTAAAATCTATACAGAGAGATACAGATGTTTAACTAGGGAGAGGCTAATTGATAGAAAGGCCCGGTTATAATGGCACACTGAGAATAGCAATGTTTCCCTGTGATACCATACACTATGGTCACTATCGTCCCTATGGTCGAAACAGGAACACTGTTTCCCCCATGTGTATTTATTTTTTGTCACGTTTCATGTTTGTCACATTCTATGTTTAGTTATTGTCTTAGTTACGTTATTGTCATGTCACGTATTATGTTAGTCTAGTCTCGCCACGTTTTGATGTTTTATTTCTTGTTACGTTTCATTGTCATGTCATGTTACGCTTCATGTTTAGTTCTTACAATGTATTTTCTAGTCTTCTGTCACGTTATATAGTTTATTCATGTCACTGTTTTGCAAACTTGTTATGTCACAATTTATGTTTGTTTCATGTTATGTTGTTCTGTTCATTGTTTAGCATACACTTTTTTGTGTCTTTCTGCAAATCTTGCATTCCTGCTTTCTCTCTCTCCCTTTCTGTCACTCACGCTTCCTCAATTGTTTGAATTTCCCTTGTCTTCTTACTAATCTACTAACTTTAGATCAGGATTGGGTAATACTAACATTCTAACCATGTGTTCATGTTACCTTATGTTTCTTGTGCATGTCATTGACTAATTTACTAACGCTAGAGCAGGATAGGTTTATTACTAACGATTACTAATTATCTTGTTAACTTGTCAATCCTCCACACCTGATTTCTATTCACATGCTGCTCTCAAGCTAATTGTCTACACCTGCATATAAAGCTCAGTTCCATGTCATGTCTTTGGGAAATTGTTGCCCCCTGTTTGTCAGTGCACTGTTGAGTGGTTTTGGCAAGCCATTGTCTACCTGTTACGATCCAAGCCTGTTTACCGACCAAAGATTATTGACTTCTGTTTTGTTGACCATTGCCTGCTTGGACCACGACTTTGCCTGCTGTCTTTGTGCTTTTGCCCCGCGGAGCGGACTTCGGTCTTGACTCTTGCGCCATCATCGACCCCGAGCCTGCCTACATTTTGGGTCCAACCCCCCACGCACCTGTCTCATGTTTATGATTATTACATATTTGCTTAACAAATTATCCTTACGCAGAGTGACTGTATAAACAATATATTTTTCTGATTCATATTCACTGTTTGCCTATGATGTCTTAGCCCCCTTTATGACGGCTAATTCCACTGTAAAACTGCCCTGTGTACAGGTGCATATTTAACATGCTGTATATGTTACAGCTGCATATTTAACATGCTGTACATGTTACAGGTGCCGTTTAGGATGTGTGGATGGGCCCCATGATCTCGTATGACACCTGTGTGTGCCTCTATGTAGCTGACCATGATCTCGTATGACACCTGTGTGTGCCTCTATGTAGCTGACCATGATCTCGTATGACACCTGTGTGTGCCTCTATGTAGCTGACCATGATCTCGTATGACACCTGTGTGTGCCTCTATGTAGCTGACCATGATCTCGTATGACACCTGTGTGTGCCTCTATGTAGCTGACCATGATCTCGTATGACACCTGTGTGTGCCTCTATGTAGCTGACCATGATCTCGTATGACACCTGTGTGTGCCTCTATGTAGCTGACCATGATC
>NC_083762.1:82295468-82310468 GCF_963514075.1 Conger conger
TGCAGCAGTCAGGCTGGCCCTGGGCCTGTCTCCACTGTTCTGGCTGCAATCCCCGTGACGTCACAACTGCACCAAAGTTTAAATTCTCTTCATTGTGTATGTGTGTGTGTGTGTGTGTGTGTGTGTGTGTGTATGTGTGTGAGCGTATGTGAGTGTGTGTATGTGTGAGTGTGTGAGTGTGTATGTGTGTCGGAGTGTGTATGTAAGTGCGTGTGTGTGTGTGTGTGAGTGTGTGTGTGAGTGTGCGTGAGTGTGCATGTGGTGTGAGTGTGTGCGTGAGTGTGTGTGTGTGTGAGTGCATGTGAGTATGAACGTGTGCGTGTGTGTGTGTGTGTGTGAGTGTGTGTGTGAGTGTGTGTATGTGTGAGTGTGTGTGTGTGTGTGTGTGTGTCTGTGTCTGTGAGTGTGTGTGTGAGTGTGTGTGTGTGTGTGTGTGTGTGTGTGTGTGTGAGTGTGTGTGAGTGTGTGAGTGTGTGTGTGTGTGTGTGTGTGAGTGTGTGTGAGTGTGTGTGTGTGTGTATGTGAGTGTGTGTGTGTGTGTGTGTGAGTGTGTGTGTGTGTGTCTGTGAGTGTGTGTGTGTGTGTCTGTGAGTGTGTGTGTGTGTGTGTGTGTGTGTGTGTGAGTGTGTGAGTGTGTGTGTGAGTGTGTGTGTGTGTGTGTGAGTGTGTGTGTGTGTGTGTGAGTGTGTGTGTGAGTGTGTGTGTGTGTGTCTGTGAGTGTGTGTGTGAGTGTGTGTGTGTGTGTGTGTGTGTGAGTGTGTGTGAGTGTGTGTGTGTGTGTGTGTGTGTGTGTGTGAGTGTGTGTGAGTGTGTGTGTGTGTGAGTGTGTGTGAGTGTGTGTGTGTGTGTGTGTGTGTGTGAGTGTGTGTGAGTGTGTGTGTGTGTGTGTGTGAGTGTGTGTGAGTGTGTGTGTGAGTGTGTGAGTGTGTGTGTGTGTGTGTGTGTGTGAGTGTGTGTGAGTGTGTGTGTGTGTGTGTGAGTGTGTGTGTGTGAGTGTGTGTGTGTGTGTGTGTGTGTGTGTGTGTGTGAGTGTGTGTGAGTGTGTGTGTGTGTGTGTGTGTGTGTGAGTGTGAGTGTGTGTGTGTGTGTGTGTGTGTGTGAGTGTGTGTGAGTGTGTGTGTGTGTGTGTGTGTGTGTGTGAGTGTGTGTGAGTGTGTGTGTGTGTGTGTGTGTGTGTGAGTGTGTGTGAGTGTGTGTGTGTGTGTGTGTGTGTGTGAGTGTGTGTGTGTGTGTGTGTGTGTGAGTGTGTGTGTGTGTGTGTGAGAGTGTGTGTGTGAGTGTGCATGTGTGTGTGTCTGGACCCGATAAGCAGCTTACACCGTTATGGTATATTATATATACACCGTTATGGTATATTATATACATTTCATTACATATTTCACAGTCATGACTGTGAGTGATCCATTACTTAATTTCTCTCTCTGCCGTGTTTTGCTGAAAACCACAATGTTGTTTTTGTGAAGCAAAAGAAGGAAATGCTTTGTGGGAGATTGTAGATATGCTGAACAGGAAAAAGATGTCTTTAAGAAATTGTTACTTCTACAAATAAAGGAAGAAAAACAAATGTTACACACATTACATTACAACAAATACACCAAAAGGCGAAAGTATCCGAGAGGTGAAGGAAACGTGTGTAGTCTGATCAATGCTACTGGAACAGGATTAATTTAATTTTGTTCTCGTTTATCTGACTCCAAAAGATAAATTCAACTGCTCCTCTGTTCTCACAGTTTAAAAAAAGGAACTGCAAATGTCCGGCAGTAGTGTGGCTCTATATGATCGTTATCTATTTGTATCGACGCGGACGTGCCTGTGGCCTGTATAGCCTACAGTGATACACTTAGTATGTATCTTGTAACGGCTCTAGTGTATAGGCGAGTGACTACGGGGTGCAGGTATCCTAGGTTGTCTTTGTGTGTGAGGACTCTAAACTGCTAAGTGTGCAGTGGTGCGAGTCAAGAGGATGCAGGTTCAAATTAATACAATTTATTAAACAATGTGCATTGCAGAAATAGAATGAGAATGTGTTACAACATTACATTACATTACATTATTGGCATTGGCAGACGCTCTTATCCAGAGCGACGTACAACAAAGTGCATACCCATAACCAGTGATAAGTTCGCTGAAAGACCCTAGAGGTAAGTACAATTTCAACTGCTACCTGTACAACAAAGATAAGGACAAGGGCCTTTTTTTTTTTTTTTTTTTTTTTTGAACAAACAAACAAAGAAACAGAGCAAAAGTCACCAAAGTTAACTATCAAAACACTGCTTACCTAGCCAACTAAAAATACTGATACACAAAGCAAGTCACAGAGACAACAATTAAGGTTCACAGGGAGGTAGGGAGGGATGGGGAGAGGTGCTGCTTGAAGAGGTGTGTCTTCAGCTTGCGCTTGAAGGTGGGGAGAGATTCTATAGTTCTGACCTCAACGGGGAGTTCGTTCCACCACCGTGGAGCCAGAACAGACAGTAGTCTTGAGCGTGAGGTGGAGGTTCGGAGAGGGGGAGGTGCCAAGCGGCCTGTGGAGGCTGAACGAAGAGGTCTGGCAGGGGTGTAGGGTCTGATGATTTTTTGCAGATAAGCTGGGGAAGACCCTTTAACTGCTTGGAAGGCTAGCACTAGTGGAGTGGAGGGAAGTAAGCAGGGGGGTGACGTGTGAGTATTTGGGAAGGTTGAAGACCAGACGAGCTGCTGCATTCTGGATGAGTTGGAGGGGTCTGATGGCGGACGCTGGGAGGCCAGCCAATAGGGAATAGCAGTAGTCCAGGCGGGACAGAACCATCGCTTGGACCAGGAGCTGGGTCGAGTAGGGGGTGAGAAAGGGGCGGATTCTCCGTATGTTGTATAGGAAGAACCTGCAAGACCGGGTCACCGCTGCAATGTTCTCGGAAAGGGACAGTCTGCTGTCCATCACCACGCCGAGGTTCCTTGCACTGGGTGACGGCGTGAGTGTGGTATCCCCTAGGGAAATGGAGAGATCCAGATGGGGAGAGGTATTAGCAGGGATGAATATCATTTCAGTTTTACCTGGGTTGAGCTTTAGATGGTGGTTGTCCATCCAGCTCTGGATGTCCCTCAGGCAAGCAGAGATACGGGCTGAAACCTGCGTATCAGACGGCGAGAACGAGACGAAGAGTTGGGTATCGTCCGCGTAGCAGTGGTAGGATAGCCCATGTGCAGTGATCACAGGGCCAAGGGAGCGAGTGTAGAGAGAAAAAAGAAGCGGGCCTAGGACTGAGCCCTGGGGAACTCCTGTGGCAGGGGGCCGAGGTGTCGATACCGTACCAGCCCAGGCAACCTGGAAGGAGTGACCAGAGAGGTAGGACTCAATCCAGTCCAGGGCTGTGCCACAGATGCCCGTTGCTGACAGGGCAGACAGGAGGATGGAGTGATCCACAGTGTCGAAGGCAGCAGAGAGATCTAGAAGAATGAGGACAGAGGAGAGGGAGGCTGCTCGTGCGGCATGAAGTGACTCACTGACGGAGAGGAGCGCAGTCTCTGTCGAGTGGCCCGATCTGAAGCCAGACTGATGGGGGTCTAGCAGGTTGTTGTTAGAAAAGAAGGAAGAAAGTTGAGTAGAAGCGGCTCGTTCTATAGTTTTAGAAAGGAAAGGAAGAAGAGATACTGGGCGGTAGTTCTGGATGATGGAGGGATCCAGGGTAGGCTTTTTTAGCAGCGGAGTGATGTGGGCCCTCTTGGAGGATGCCGGAAAACAGCCGGAAGACAGGGAGGAGTTGACAAGGGAGGTGACAAATGGGAGAATGTCAGGTGTGATAGTTTGGAGAAGAGAAGAGGGGATAGGGTCAAGGGCACAGGTTGTAGGGCGGTGGCAGAGCAGGAGTTGAGAAACATCAGAGTCTGTAAGGGGGGAGAAAGTGGAAAAGGAAGGGATGGGCCTAGAGGGGGGGAAGAGCACAGTGAGGGGGGCGGTGGTTGTAAAGGATCTGCGGATGACTGTGACCTTCTCATCGAAGAAATCAGCAAGGTCATCAGCAGCGAAGGAGGACTGAGGAGGAGGAGGCGGTGCGTTGAGGAGAGAGGAGAAAATGGAGAAAAGTTTCCGGGGGTTAGAAGCAGAGTTCTGAATTTGTGTTTGATAGTAGTTTGCTTTGGCGGCAGTGACATCGGAAGAGAATGCCGCCAGGAGAGACTGGTAAGTCATGAGGTCGGAAGCGTCTCTGGATTTCCCCCACTTCCTCTCCGCTGCGCGGAGAATTACAAGTTGTAATATGAATGGTTACTTATATGCAAATAGTGCGCAGGAGATCGTTTTAGTGAGTCTCCTCAAACCATTCCACATTTCCCTCTATATACCCAGGGTTTTAAGGAACAACAACAAATCATCAAATAAAGATGGGGGTAACAACAATGGTCCTGCTGATGTCATCTCTGTATGTCCAACAAACCTGGTTAACCTTTGTATTACAGCTGGATGCTGACTCACAGGTAACTTGCATTACCTGTAGTTTATTCCTACAAGATCTTTATTCAGCAACCAGTGTACTACACCACCAATGACACCAAACTATGCCAACATCATTAGCTATCTAAAGACACCAAACACTGTATGTGGAAAACCCATGATCTATACAGTACTATTTCAACTTAAAACAGTTCTGGGAGCATTCCACTGAGGTGGCAGAATTGCGCAGAGGCAGCACAATGATGGGAGCAATAGTCCTGTATTGACGAGCGCTGTCTTTTCATCAAGCCTTGCTGACCCTGTGTCAACATGGTCAATACAGTCGGTTTCCTTTTGGGGGTCTGCAGAGAGGCACACTCATGTAAAATGCCCAACAGTTTAATTCTAAAATATATACAGTACACTCCGTGAGCAATTTATTTGGTATTTATTAGACTTGTTTTTGAGACTTAACGCTTCCTGTCAGCTGTGACCAGTCTGGCCCTTCTCCTGACGTCTCGCATTAACAACGTGTTTCTGTTCACAGAACTGTTGCTCACTGGATGTTTTTAGTTTTTCACCCAAAACTAGCGACTGTTGTGTGTGGACATCCAAGGAGATCAGTAGTTTCTGAGATACTCAAACCACCTCATCTGGCACCAACAATCATTCCACATTAAAAGTCAGTTAATTCACATTTCTTCCCCCTTCTGACAGTTGGTCTGAAAAACAGCTGAACCTCTTGTCCATGTCTGCATGCTTTTATGCATTTAGTTGCTGCCACACGATTGGCTGATTAAATATTTGCTTTAGTGATGTGTGTTGGGGCAGCTTTAGTGATGCCAGTTCATGACTGTGTAAAGGCTCTCTGTGATGTGTGTATGTGTGTGTGTGTGTGTGTGTGTGTCAGCTCATGACTGTGTAAAAGCTCTCTGTGATGTGTGTATGTATGTGTGTGTTTGTGTGTGTGTGTGTGTGAGCTCATGACTGTGTAAAAGCTCTCTGTGATGTGTGTATGTGTGTGTGTGTGTGTGTGTCAGCTCATGACTGTGCAAAAGCTCTCTGCCATTTTTGCCTTCCTGTGGTCTCCTGGGCTCTGAGGGTGAGAAAACAACAATATGCTTCCTGGATCTTAGCGTCTGGAGGCCTCTGCAAAAACCACTGGTGTGCGCACACACACACACACACACACACACACACACACACACACACACACGCAAACACATACACACACACACACACACACACACGCAAACACATACACACACACGCAAACACATACACACACACACACACACACACACACGCAAACACATACACACACACACATACAAACACACATATACAGACGCACACACAAACACACACATACACACACATGCAAACACAAGCCAACACACATACACAAGCAAATACATGCACACACACAAGTACAGACACACACATGCATGCACAATTGTACACGTCCAAGTACACACATGCAAATACACACAGATGCACAACACACCTACAGAGACAGATACAGACACATGCGCTTGCACACACTCATGTATACACAAACACACACACACACAAATAAAAACACACATACTTGACACACACACATGCACTCAGACACACATGTGCACACAAATACGCACACACAGCACACATACAGAAACACACACATGCACTCATACACACACACACACACGCGCACACACACTCACACACACACACGCACAAGCACACACACTCACACACGCACACACACACACACACACATACACAGACACACACTCACACACACATACTCACACACACACTCACACACACACACACTCACACACACACACACACACACACTCACACACACACTCACACACACACACACACTCACACACACACACACACACACACACGCACACACACACTCACACACACACACACAAACACATACACACTCACACACACACATACTCACACACACATATGCAGATCTGGTCCGAGTATATTACAGTACAAGCTGGCTGCAGATTTGCCAGTTTGAATCAAAACCATCTCTTTTCTGGTGTGTGTGTGTATGTGTGCGTGTGTGTGTGAGTGTGTGTGTGTGCATGTGTATGTGTGTGAGTGTGTGTGTGTGAGTATGTGTATATGTGTGTGTGCATGTGTGTGTGAGTGTATGTGTGTGTGCGTGTGTGTATGTGTGTGTATGTGTGTGTCTGTGTATGTGTGTGTGCATGTGTGTATGTGTGTGTATGTGTGTGTCTGTGTGTGTGTGCGTACATGTGTGTATGTGTGTGTGTGTGTGTGTGTGTGTGTGTGTGTGTGTGTGTTTGAGAGCGTGTGCATGTGTTATGTGTGTGTATGTACGTACGTAGGGGGCAGCCTGTAGCATAGTGGTTAAGGTAAATGACTGGGACACGCAAGGTTGGTGGTTCTAATCCCAGGATCTGCACAGCTGTTGGGCCTTTGAGCAAGGCCCTTAACCCTGCATTGCTCCAAGGGAGGATTGTCTCCTGCTTAGTCTAATCAACTGTATGTCGCTCTGGATAAGAGCGTCTGCCAAATGCCAATAATGTACTGTAATGTAATGTAATGTATATGTATGTGTCTGTGTTTATGCAGGTCTCTGTGTGTGTATATGTGTGTCTGTGTGTGTGTGTGCATGTGTGTGCGTGTGTGTGTCTGTGTGTGTGCGTGTGTGTCTGTGCATATGTGTGTGTATGCGTGTGTGCGTGTGTGGGAATGGGAATGTATGTAACTCTTCAGCTGAGTGTTGAAATCATGTTGTCAGATTATTATGAAACTGAGTTGGGCTTGTTCCTATGTATATGTGTGTGTGTGTGTGTGTGTGTGTGAGTGTGTGCGTGTGAATGTGTGTGTGTGTGTGTGTGTGTGTGTGTGAGTGTATGTGTGTGTGTGTGTGTGTATGTGTGTGTATGTGTGTGTCTGTGTATGTGTGTGTGTGTGTGTGTGTGTGAGTGTGTGCGTGTGAATGTGTGTGTGTGTGTGTGTGTGTGTGTGTGTGTGTGTGTGTGAGTGTGTGAGTGTGTGCATGTGAATGTGTGTGTGTGTGTGTGGGCAATGAGCACTGTTCTTCCAGCCGGACCACAACAGGATGGATGGTGAGACTTTGTTTCCGTTAATAACACAACCAGACGACATCTTTTTTTTTTCTTGTCATGCCTTTCTTGCCTATCTTGTTGTCTAATGGGCCCAGTATACTCCACAGAGCAGAAATGCACAGAAAATGTTTGATGTTCGAAAACCAATCGATCAACACAATCCCAATCCCAAACTTTTTATTGAACTACAGTACAGTATTGTGCTTCTTGCAGGGTAGCCTCTGTAATTCTGTTTGTGAAGTCTTCTGTGGATAGTAGTCACTGACACATCCACGCGTGCTTCCTGAAGAGTATTCTGGATCTGTTAGATATTTGTTTGTGGTTTTTCTTCATTATGGATTCTGTCATGCTGTCTGTCCTGGTCCCACGATGGTGGAATGACCTCCCGGTGAATGTCAGAACGGCAGAGTCTCTGACCTCCTTCAAGCGCAGACTGAAGACCCATCTCTTCAGGCTACACCTTTCCCTCCCCAACTCACAATCACTGTGATTAGCCTTAGACCGTAATGGCACTTATGTATAGATATCGTTACTTGTATAGGTACTGTTGTTTTTATTGGCCGTTGTTGTATTCTAGCTGCCAACAGTGGTATGCTAGTTTGAATGTTGATTGTACTCTTCAAGGGTTCTGAATTTCTGCATGTTTACACTTGGACTCGGAACTGTACTTTTGCACTTGTTCTTGTGATTGATTTGCACTTTGTTGTACGTCGCTCTGATAAGAGCGTCTGCTAAATGCCACGTAATGTAATGTAATGTAATGTAATGTAATGTAATGTCATGTAATGTCATGAACTGCAGAGGTCATCCTTGGCCTTAGCAATTACTGAGCTCACCAGAGCTCTCTTTTTCTTAGTGTTTATTAAGCAGTTTATTTGGGTAAGCCCATTGTCTGGCCTGTGTCTCTGGCTGTGTCCCCCTCAGCCTCATTATGGCTTTCTTCACTGTCTCTGGCACAATTCCGCTCCACATGTTGACAAACACCCATAGCAGACTCCAGAGGCAGTCAAGCCTAGAATCAAGAGTAGATGCTGAAAGCTTTCTTATACCTGCACTAAGGAAGTGGTTGAATACATTTGACGAATCAGAAATAGCTGAGAATCCAACTGTCCGATTACTTTTGGTCCCCTAAAATGGGGGGAGATGATCCGCACTTTAGCCTAATTTAATTTCCATTTCAAAACCAGCGCGTCCAACACAGGCCGCCCAGCACCTCCTGTCAGACCTGAGAATAATCGCTCTCCCTCATCTCTGGCACTGCCTCTGCTCTCACTGTGTGTACATACATACATCTCTCACTTTTGTAATGTATTTATGCATTGTATTTTATTGTGTTGAACTGTGCCGCATGCCGAAGCATTGTATTGACAACATTAGGCCACTCATTTGTAACAACCTGCCCAGGGACTACAGATGAGAATTAGCTCATTAGCTAACTCTGAAAATGTTGATTAATGTGCACTGTCCCTGGTGAATAAATAAATAAATAAATAAATAAAAGAAAGAAAAAAGGAATGGCTCTCGCTTGTTCCACCCCGGCTCCCCTGTGGCGGAATGACCTCCCCATGAGAACTGCTGAAGAACACTCACCTGCTGCCCATGTTCTGCTGAAGAACACTCACCTGCTGCCCATGTTCTGCTGAAGAACACTCACCTGCTGTCCATGTTCTGCTGAAGAACACTCACCTGCTGCCCATGTTCTGCTGAAGAACACTCACCTGCTGTCCATGTTCTGCTGAAGAACACTCACCTGCTGCCCATGTTCTGCTGAAGAACACTCACCTGCTGCCCATGTTCTGCTGAAGAACACTCACCTGCTGCCCATGTTCTGCTGAAGAACACTCACCTGCTGCCCATGTTCTGCTGAAGAACACTCACCTGCTGCCCATGTTCTGCTGAAGAACACTCACCTGCTGCCCATGTTCTGCTGAAGAACACTCACCTGCTGCCCATGTTCTGCTGAAGAACACTCACCTGCTGTCCATGTTCTGCTGAAGAACACTCACCTGCTGCCCATGTTCTGCTGAAGAACACTCACCTGCTGCCCATGTTCTGCTGAAGAACACTCACCTGCTGCCCATGTTCTGCTGAAGAACATTGCGCTTTCACTTCTCCCGTTTCACCTGTCTGAATCTAGTCGCCCATCGTTGTACTTAGTTTAATCTAGGACTGCTGCAGTTGTATTTGTATTTATATTGTATTTGTTTTAGTATTTATCTTGGTACCGTAGTTACTGACCAAATTAGTTACTGATTCGATCCATTTGCCTTGTGTACTTGTGGCTGCACAGCTGATTCTTTGTTTTTTTCCCCTTATCTGACCTGTTTGTTCTAATGACCTTGAGATGCACTTTTTTGTACATCTTTTGGATAAGAGTGTCTGCTAAATAAAATGTAGTGCAATGCAATGAGTACAGGCCCAAAAGATCAGAATGTATAATTGAGTTAATGAAGGTTCAATCGCAGCTCTGTGAGCTCAGCGGTGGGCTGCAGCAGAACAGAAGTAGACTAGCGATATCGTGTGGTTTGGAGGGGAACTGCTGTCGTCTTCTCTCTCCAGATTCAGCAGGGAGGGATTGCTTGCTGCTGTAGCCTATCCACTTCAGAGATATGATGGGTTGTGTGTTCAGAGATGCTCTTCCGCATAACCACTGTTGTAATGTGTGGTTATTTGCGTTACTGTCACTTTCCTGTCAGCTTTGACCAGTCTGGCCCTTCTCCTCTGACCTCTCATTAACAATGTGTTTCTATCCACAGAACTGCTGCTTGCTGGATGTTTTTTGTTTTTTGCACAATTCTCTGCAAACTCTAGAGACTGTTGTTTGTGAAAATCCCAGGAGATCAGCAGTTATCCAAACCACCCTGCCTGGCACCAACAATCATTCCACAGTCTTTCATGCATTTAGTTGCTGTCACATGATTTACTGAATAAACATTTGCATTAACAAGATGGTGTACAGGTCAACCTAATAAAGTGGTCACTGAGTGTAAATGAACTGTGCAAGTATAAAAGTAGCATAAAAGTGATGCAAATGCTAATTTTCACTCTAATTACAAACTATAAAGCACCGCATTCACTAGCGAAATGCTAACATTCAGATAGCACGCTATAGTTACATTATCGCTTTTGAAAAAATATGAAAACACCTTTTTATTACATTACATAATTTTATCGAGGTTACTGGCATAACATGGAGATGTTCATGAGTGCATGTGTAACGTTTCTCACCTGAAATTTAGCTAAATATAATCGAATATGAACAGCAGGCCGACAGGCTCTCCGCTGTCATTTGACACTGGCAGTAGGCTATGGGTGATGCGCACTTCAGTTTTCGACTACCATGAGAAATGCTAACAGGGACACAGGCAAACGTGATTTGAAGTTACTTACCCCAGCTACAAACAGTCCTTCAATGTCTTCAGCTAATTTGCCTGGACTGAATCAGCTTTGAGTCAGCCATTTTGACAGTGTTTGCGTGGGTGTGTTTGAGACCCCCCCTCCTCCATACAAAAAACTGACATTGTGCATAAGGGGTGTGTGCCCAATTACCATATATTCTAAACATTCAGTTTCCACATTTGACATTTTGTTTATATTTAACATTTAACATTTATATTTATATACAATATATAATTTTTATTTAATACATGACATTATTCTTGGAAAAGCAATTGCAGTGTTTTTATTACATCACATAAACTTGCTTTACACTTGGTGATGCTATAGCACCCCATGTAGTGAATATAATAAACATAATTATGTTTTACATAATATCCCTTTCAGAACGTTACCTGTCTTTGACCCATGCAGGATACAGACTCACAAGCAAAATCAGATATATAACATCAAATAATGTACAAAGTGACAATTTATCCTCCCAAGACTCTGAAATACATTTCTCCTCCTATAGGGAACATGGTTCTCTGGCCTTGGTCTCAATACAAGCATACAGTGAGCTCCATAATGTTTGGGACAAAGTCATATATTTTTTTATTGATTTAGCTCCTTATTTCACAGTTTTATAATTATTTGCAGATGTGTAATATAACAATTCACATGTTGTATATACAAATTGTTTTTAATGTATACAAACCAAAAACCATCATTTATACATGATGAAAGCAAAATGTAAAAATAATATGCTATAATAAAAGCTGAGAATGAGCCACGTGTGAATTGTTTGATTGATAAATTAAAATCGTGAAGGACAGAGTTTGATTAAGAAAAAAATTATTTGTCCCAAACATTATAGAGCTCACTGTCTTATTACATTGTTCCTCTCACATAGGCTCCTCCTCTCTCATGTGATTGGACACTGCAGTTCTCCTCTGTGGGAGTTCCTCTCTTTCTGCCAGTCTCTGCAGTGACTCATATTCTCCTACGATGGGAGTCAGCTCATTCTTTGCCCACACAAGAGGCCCCGCCTCTCTCACAGGCTCCTCCCCCATCATAGTCTCCTCCTCTCTCATGTGATTGGACACTGCAGTTCTCCTCTGTGGGAGTTCCTCTCTTTCTGCCAGTCTCTGCAGTGACTCATATTCTCCTACGATGGGAGTCAGCTCATTCTTCGCCCACACAAGAGGCCCCGCCTCTCTCACAGGCTCCTCCCCCATCATAGGCTCCTCCTCTCTCATGTGATTGGACACTGCAGTTCTCCTGTGTGGGAGTTCCTCTCTTTCTGCCAGTCTCCGCAGTGACTCATATTCTCCTACGATGGGAGTCAGCTCATTCTTCGCCCACACAAGAGGCCCCGCCTCTCTCACAGGCTCCTCCCCCATCATAGGCTCCTCCTCTCTCATGTGATTGGACACTGCAGTTCTCCTGTGTGGGAGTTCCTCTCTTTCTGCCAGTCTCCGCAGTGACTCATATTCTCCTACAATGGGAGTCAGCTCATTCTCCACCCCCAGCAGAGGGCGCTGTTGGCTACGTTTCACTCTCTCTTCTGCAGGCCTTTCTGGAACTGGAGCTGTGAATACAGCTGAAAAACACACAAAAAGCATTATAAACCCGTTGCCCCAAAGACCACTAAACACACACACACACACACAAACAGTATTATAAACCCATTGCCCCAAAGACCACTAAACACACACACACACACACAAACAGTATTATAAACCCGTTGCCCCAAAGACCACTAAACACACACACACACACACAAACAGTATTATAAACCCGTTGCCCCAAAGACCACTAAACACACACACACACACACAAACAGCATTATAAACCCTTTACCCCAAAGACCACTAAACACACACACACACACACACACACACACAAACAGTATTATAAACCCTTTACCCCAAAGACCACTAAACACACACACACACAAACATACACACACACACACACACACACACACACACAAACAGCATTATAAACCCTTTACCCCAAAGACCACTAAACACACACACACACACACAAACAGCATTATAAACCCTTTACCCCAAAGACCACTAAACACACACACACAAACAGCAACAACAACAAAAATGTGACATCCCAAAAGTAGAGTTTATAGTGTCAGATATTCATATGTTATTGTCAATAGTAGTGTATTACATTACATTATATTAATGGCATTTGGCAGTTGCTCTTATCTAGAGCGACATACAGTTGATTAGGCTAAGCAGGAGACAATCCTCCCCTGGAGCAATGCAGGGTTAAGGGCCTTGCTCAAGGGCCCAACGGCTGTGCAGATCTTATTGTGGCCGGACCGGGGATTGAACCACTGACCTTGCGGGTCCTGGTCATTTACCTTAACCACTATGCTACAGGCCGCCCCTAGTAGTAGTATATAATCTAAGCATTGAGGTGTGTTTAATTGCAGCAAGAGTCATGTGATATGTCCCATGCATTTGATTGGCCTACTTTCTAGGAACCTGATCTGTCATGCAATACTAGCAGATATCCCATCATGCCCCAGTGAGTGGGCTCCTCCAGGTGTCAGGTGGTGTTTTAGAGGGTTTACCTGCCAGGGGCAGCAGCAGGAGCAGGAACTCCATCTCCTCAGCAAGCGGGAGGTCAGAGGTCAAACACAGCACAAAGGGTGACCCTGGATCAGTGCAGAAAACATTTAACAAAAGATCAGTACAGTGGAGGAGAGATCTTTCTCGCCTACATCACCTGTGCCCTGTTACCTGCACTGTCTCACCTGCACCCTGTTACCTGTCCCCTTACCTGCACCCTGTTACCTGCACTGTCTCACCTGTGCCCTGTTACCTGTGCCCTTACCTGCACCCTGTACCTGTGCCCTTACCTGCACCCTGTTACTTGCACTGTCTCACCTGCACCCTGTACCTGTGCCCTTACCTGCACCCTGTTACCTGTGCCCTTACCTGCACCCTGTACCTGTGCCCTTACCTGCACCCTGTACCTGTGCCCTTACCTGCACCCTGTACCTGTGCCCTTACCTGCACCCTGTACCTGTGCCCTTACCTGCACCGTTACCTGCACTCTCACCTGCACCCTGTACCTGTGCCCTTACCTGCACCCTGTTACCTGTGCCTTTACCTGCACCCTGTTACCTGTGCCCTTACCTGCACCCTGTTACCTGTGCCCTTACCTGCACCCTGTTACCTGCACTCTCACCTGCACCCTGTTACCTGTGCTCTTACCTGCACCCTGTACCTGTGCTCTTACCTGCACCCTGTACCTGTGCTCTTACCTGTCCTCCCTTGCCTGCCTCCCCTGTAGTGTACAGATGCTCTCTGTGCCTTACCTGTGGCTGCTAATCCTGTCTCCTCCGTGAGGTGTGCAGTTCTGAGCAGGTGCTTCTCTCTACTTCACTGTGATTCTCTGAGACGTCCCAGCGTGTGTCTCTCAGTCGTGCAGAGCTGTGTGTGATCTCCGGGGCGCTTTATATAGGCTGTGCTCCCGCAACCCCTTATCTACCCCCTTATCAGCACATGCTCTGTTCCTGGATGGGAAATAGTTTTTATGAAGTTTGTGGGAAGCCCAGGTCTGCAATAAGGAAACGTTTGTCATCTTTGGCCCAGTCCTTTCCTTCCACGGAACTGTGCGGGAAAAACAACCTGATTATGCTGCTGATACTGTACTTATTTATTCACCATTCATTCACCAATTATTTGTTTTCACCACTAGAATCGCTAAATTAATCACTTTGATTAAGAGCATTTTTGCTTTTTTTTCACAATTAAATGATCTATTTTTGTGTCTGTGGCAACCAGACCTGGGTCAAATACATACAGTCCCCTCAAAAAGTATTGGAACAGCAAGGCCAATTCCTTTGTTTTTGCACTGAATGCATTTGGGGTTCAGATAAAAAGGCAAACACGAGACAAGAGTTTTCTCCCTAAATGTGCTAGACCACCCAATAATTAGGTGAGCAAAAGTATTGGAACAGAAAGTATTTAAGTAAATGAAAGTAAATAACACTTAATATTTGGTAGCAAATCCCTTGCTTGCAAAACTGCATCAAGCCTGCGACCCATTGACATCACCAAACGGTTGTATTCT
>NC_083762.1:82312968-82325724 GCF_963514075.1 Conger conger
TCACACACACACACACACACACACACTCACACACACACACACACACACACTCACACACACACACACACACACACACACACACACTCACACACACACACACACACACACACACACACACACACACACACTCACACACACACACACACACACACACACACACACACACACACACACACACACACACACACACACACACACACTCACACACACACACACACACACACACACACACACAGCTCCCTGGGGGAGCGCAGCCTGCAGAGCGTTGACCGCATGCTCGGCCGCGACGTCGGCGGCTCCAATCCGACTGTCTGACATTTGTCGCATGTCTTTCCCTCTCTCTCTCCCTCTCTCTCTCTCTCTCGCTCTCTCCCATTCTTCCTGTCTCTCTATACTATATACTGTCCAATAAAGCTGAAAAAGGCCGAAAAAATATCTTAAAAAAGAAAAAAAAGAAAAAAAAGAAAATGCAGTTGTCTAACGCTTAGAGAGACATACATCCATCATCCATCGCCATGGGGAGAAGATGGGTTCGAGCTAAAACTAACCCCAATCCCAACCCAAACCCTAATCATAACCCTAACCCCAATCCCAATCCAAACCCTAATCATAACCAAATGCCATTAATGTAACGTAATACCTAGACGCAATAGCTAGACACCTAACCCCCAAATGTTCCTGACAAGCTGGTTGGTGCCTTGCATGGCAGCCAATCGCCATTGGTGTGTAAGTGTGAACGGGTGAATGGGTGAATGAGAAGCATCACTTGTACAGGGCTTTGGATAAAGGTGCTTTATGAATACCAACCATTTACGATTTTGTTGAGTGAGCAGGAAACAGTGCACTCTCTCCATTTTCCCTCCCTCACTTGCTCTGTCTCCCTCCCTCACTCTCTCTCTCTATCTATCTCCATCATTCCCTCCCTCTCTCTATCTCTCTCTCACTATCACAAAAAAGGAATATCGTAAATATTGCCAAAGCAAACGTGCATGAGACGGATGCGTGGGGGTTGGACCCAAAATGCACGACTCAGAAACAATAGTAATATAAAGTCCATACACGTAGATCCAGCCAATAAAACAATAAATAATCAGAAAACACGGTGCCGAGGGAAGAGGCGAACTCGTAGTCGGTAGACGTGCAGGGAGGTCCGGTAGCAGGAGAGCTGTCAGCAGGGCAGAAGTACAGGCGGACGGCAGGCAGGGTCAGAGTCGAGGGCGAAGCAGAAGTCGAAACCATAAACAAAACAGCGAGGCAAAGGTACAAAAGCAATAGGCGGGGACGTAGTCAAAAACAAGCGATGGTCAACAAAACAGAAATCAATAAACAGTGGTCGATAAACAGGCTTGGCTCTTAACGTGTAATCAATGGTTATACTGCTCAAGCGTTGCTTTGACGGACAAGAGGCAGACAATTTCGCAAAGAACAGAAGTGCGACTGGGCTATAAATGCAGGTGTAGACAGGCGTAGACAATTAGTTAGAGAGCAGCAAGGGAATGAAAAACAGGTGCAATGAATGACAAGTTAAACAAGGTAATTAGTAATCGTTAGTAATAAACCTACCCTGCCCTAGCATTAGTAAATTAGTAAATGACATGCACGAGAAACGTAAGGTAACATGAACACATGATTAGTCTGTTAGTATTACCCAATCCTGATCTAGCATTAGTAGTTTTAGTAAATAGACAAATAGAAACAATTAGGGCGTGAGTGACAGAAAGAGAGAGAGAGAAAGCCGGAACGCAAGGTTTGTGGAAAGACATGTAAAAGTGTATGTTTAAACAACGACCAGTCTGCGTAACAATAAACATAAATCAAAACATGACACTAAACGAACTAAGACGATAACCACTCAACATAACAAGGTAAAATAATCGTAACGAAAACATAACTAGACATGACAAGACAATTTATCGTAACAAGAAATAAACTAAACAATATGACAAACCTAGACTAACATAATACATGATAAGACAATACGTGACTAAGACAAAATGAATAAACATAAAACAAGGCAAGACAGACCTGAAACGTGACAATGCATACACAATGGATAATAGTAAACATGAACAATATTTCATATTAATGCTACTACTACTAATTGTATTTAGAAAACTGATTAAATAAGTGGTAAGAATTAAGAAATTAGAAATAATAATAAAATAAACAACAACAATAATAATAATAAAATAATAATAAATTAATAAGATTAGTAATTGTCTTCTATTACTTGCATATAAATTATTTTCCACCAATGACTGTAGACCATGTGCTTTAACGAGACACAGAAAGCACTTTTGTGAAAATAAATGATTTGAAATAGGTTTGCATATTAGCATTTGTCTGAATGTGTAATTGTCAATGTTTCATTATAATTATTATTGATGAATTGATTAATTAAAAAGTTCAGGTTGTCAGTCAGAGATTAAAAGCCAAAGTGAAGAATACTTTGCATGCCGTGACTTTGCGGTGTGATGATATCACTCGTTGGTAACAGGAAGTGGGGGGGGGGGGCAGCTTGGCGAGCTGGCCCTCTCAGCAGCAGTGTGGGTGGGGATGCAGTGACACAGGAGAGACCTGAGAGAGAATGTTTGTACTCTGGGATTTTCCACTGTCAGCAAATTCCCCATGTGGGACTGTCTCACTTGTATGCTGATCACTGGGTACAGGACACACACACACACACACACACACATAAACACACATCCAACAAACACATACACGTATACACATATCCAACACACACACACACATAAACACACATCCAACAAACACAGACATACACACTTCCAACACACACACACACACACACACGTACACACATCCAACACACACACACACACATACACATCCACACACACACATACACACATACTCACACATACACACACACACATCCACACACACACATACACACATACATACACACACACACACACACACATACTCACACATACTCACATACACACACATACTCACACATACACACACACACACACACACACATACTCACACATACTCACATACACACACATACTCACACATACACACACACACACACACATACTCACACATACACACACACACACACATACACACACACACACACACACACACGCTTTGTTTCAAGGGACCTCAGCAGCCATGGCCTCTCATCGTCACTGTAGTTTCCGTCTCTTCCCACACGGCAGGAAAGGGGATGACATCACTGTGACATCACTGCCATGATGAGAGATGTGCTGTCACTGCTGGGCCACTTGCAGTCTCTGTGGACTTGCTATGCTACCTCACTCCCTATGCTACCTCACTCCCTATGCTACCTCACTCCCTATGCTACCTCACTCCCTATGCTAGCTCACTCCCTGTGCTACCTCACTCCCTATGCTACCTCACTCCCTATGCTACCTCACTCCCTATACTAGCTCACTCCCTATGCTACCTCACTCCCTATGCTACCTCACTCCCTATGCTACCTCAGTGGCTATGCTAGCTCCCTCACTATGCTACCTCACTCCCTATTCTACCTCACTCCCTATGCTACCTCACTCCCTATTCTACCTCACTCCCTATGCTACCTCACTCCCTATGCTACCTCACTCCCTATGCTACCTCACTCACTATTCTACCTCACTCCCTATGCTAGCTCACTCCCTATGCTACCTCAGTGGCTATGCTAGCTCCCTCACTATGCTAGCTCACTCCCTATGCTACCTCAGTGGCTATGCTAGCTCCCTCACTATGCTACCTCACTCCCTATGCTAGCTCACTCCCTATGCTACCTCAGTGGCTATGCTAGCTCCCTCACTATGCTACCTCACTCCCTATACTACCTCACTCCCTATGCTACCTCACTCCCTATGCTACCTCACTCCCTATGCTACCTCACTCCCTATACTACCTCACTCCCTATGCTACCTCACTCCCTATTCTACCTCACTCCCTATGCTACCTCACTCCCTATGCTAGCTCACTCCCTATGCTACCTCACTCACTATGCTAGCTCACTCCCTATGCTAGCTCACTCACTATGCTACCTCACTCCCTATGCTAGCTCACTCCCTATGCTACCTCACTGGCTATGCTAGCTCCCTCACTATGCTACCTCACTCCCTATGCTACCTCACTGGCTATGCTACCTCACTCACTATGCTAGCTCCCTCACTATGCTACCTCACTGGCTATGCTAGCTCACTCCCTATGCTAGCTCACTGGCTATGCTAGCTCCCTCACTATGCTACCTCACTGGCTATGCTAGCTCCCTCACTATGCTACCTCACTCCCTATGCTACCTCACTGGCTATGCTAGCTCACTCCCTATGCTACCTCACTGGCTATGCTAGCTCACTCCCTATGCTACCTCACTACCCATGCTACCTCACGCCCTATGCTAGCTCACTCCCTATGCTTGCTCAATTTCTAGGGTGAGAGAGGAGAAGGTTGAAAACAGTTTAAGGGTTTAGAGTTAAAGAAGGAATATTTTGCAAGAGAGACAGAGGAATAGAAATATGATAGGAGGGCATGGAAGGAAGCTATATCACTTTGGTTTGGACAGCTCATAGAGCATCAGAAAGCCAAGGACTGGGGAGGGAGGCCTGGGCTAGTTTTGTGGTGAGGGGACACAGAGAGTCAAAGGAAGATGTGAGGGAGGACATGAGGGTTGTAGCAGCATCGTCGGGAGACAGTCGAGAGAAAGACTCCGCAGATGGTAGGGAGGAGAGGATTGTAGAAGAGAGGGTGGAGGTAGACAGGTGGCATAGGTTCCGCCGACAGGTGACAGTGGATGGTGGGAGAGATGGATGGGTGTTAGAGGAGAGTGGAAGAGAAAAAGAGATGAAGGAGTGGTCAGATATATGGAGTGGTGTTACAGAGAGGTTGGTTGTTGTGCAGCTCCTTGTGAAGATCAGGTCATGAAGGTTGCCTGCTTTGTGGGTGGGAGGGGAAAGTGTGAGGGTAAGGTCAAAGAAGAAAGGAGGGAGAGAAAGGTAGACTGGGTGGATTCTGAGTTCAGGTTGAAGTCACCCAGGAGGATCAGGGGAGTGCCATTGACTGGTGAGGAGCTGAGGAGGATGTTCATCTCATCCAAGAAGCTCCCCAGAGGACCCGGGGGGCGATAAACAACAATAATAAAGAGATTGCATAGGAAAGTAACAGAAACTGCATGAAATTCAAGAGGAGAAGGATGAGGAGAAGACACGAGATCTCCATGAGGATGAGATTAGGAGACCTGTGCCACCTTCTCTGCCAGAGGTTCTGGGTGTGTGAGAAAAAGAGAAGGCAGAGGAAAGGGCAGCCAGGGTGGCTGTGTTCTCTTGTGAGAGCCACGTTTCTGTTAAAGCAAGAAAGTCAAGGTTGGGAGGCATATGCCGATATGAAGTCTGCTTTCTGGACGGCGGACTGGCAATTCCAGAGGCCACCAGCCACACAGAGATCAACACCAGCAGATCTGGGAGGGAAGATGAGGTTAGAGATACACCGGCCATGTTGGCAGGAAGCAAACCTGCTACCTGACTGGGACAAAATCTCCTACCTGACTGGGACCTGGGGAGAGGAGAGAGGACAGGGATGGGAAGGAAACACATGGAGGGAACTAGGGAGGACAAGAGGAATCCTACACAGTGAAATGAGGGCAAGCAGCAAAAACAAAATCAATCATCAGACTCTCAGACAGTCTCGATGGACACCCGCAGATAGACACCCACAGATAGACACCCACAGATAGACACCCACAGATGGACACCCACAGAAAGACGCCCTCGACTTTGTACACCTGCGACTTCGTATGACGAGCCGAGGCTGCCTCACCCAGCTGCTGCTGGTGCGCTAAACAACCGCTTAAATAACCAGCTGTGACACCGTTTGCCCACAGAGGCTCCTCCTCCTGTGGCCTGTCAGCCAGTGGAGACAATAGCCTCCCTCAATAGCCTAGCTCACCTGAGAGAAAAAAACACACAACCCAGTTTCACTGCAGTCTAAAGAAACACTACTTGTACCAACTAACAAACAAACAAGCAAACAGCAGAATCACACTACAGTGACTACTAAATTTAGTTGAAAACAGCACAAAGAAACAATACTTGGCTAATCCTGGAGAAAATGCTACAAACACACGCTGGAGAACACTAATGAACATTGCTATCATGCTATCCTGCTAGTACTACTACATGCTAGAGGGTGTTTTATGCTAGTACTACTACATGCTAGAGGGAGTTTTATCATGCTAGTACTACTACATGCTAGAGGGAGTTTTATGCTAGTGCTACTACATGCTAGAGGGAGTTTTATGCTAGTACTACTACATGCTAGAGGGAGTTTTATCATGTTAGTACAACTACGTGCTAGAGGGAGTTTTATCATGTTAGTACAACTACATGCTCGAGGGAGTTTTATCATGTTAGTACTACTACATGCTAGAGGGAGTTTTATGCTAGTACTACTACATGCTAGAGGGAGGTTTATCATGTTAGTACTACTACATGCTAGAGGGAGTTTTATGCTAGTACTGCTACATGCTAGAGGGAGTTTTATGCTAGTGCTGCTGCTGTAAGACTGAAGAATGGAGTAAGGGAGAAAGAGAGGTTAATTACATTTTAACTGAACAACACTATCATTTCACAGAACTGTAAATGATTCAGACATTTTAACAAACGCAGCTATTGGGCACCGCTGTGCTTTTTCTGCTCATGCAGATGAGGGAGTGAGAGAGAGGACAAAAGTGAAACTAGTTCATGTGGTTTTCATTCTGTCTAACAGGGGTCTGCGTACAGGAAGACTGGGGGATTTACCCTCACACTTCAGGGAAAGGGAGAGAGAGAGAGAAAGAGAGAGAGAGAGAGAGAGAGCTCTCTCAATTCATTCATTCATTATCCTAACCCTCTTATCCTCAACAGGGTCGCAGGGGGGCTGGAGCCTATCCCAGCATACATTGGGCGAAAGGCAGGAATACACCCTGGACAGGTCGCCAGTCCATCGCAGGGCACACACACCATTCACTCATACACTCACACACACCATTCACTCACACACTCATACCTACGGGCAATTTAGACTAAAATTACAGAGGGAGGTATTCCCTTTACATCACTGTCCTTGGAAACCCCGAAAGCACAGGGACTTGTCTGAGCATCATTTCATGTTTATGCATAAGCACAGTGTAATACTCTGCCCTTTCAGAGACTGTCATAGTCACCTGTAATATGTTGTTCTCATTATTATTATGTATTGTTGGGCTGTAAAATAAAACATTCCTGACCGACAGACATTTGTGGACTATGCAGCTGCTTCTCAGAGAAGATTTATGAGAATGCTCTGGGATTTTTCAGAGAACGGAGGAGAGTCATTTCACAGCAGAGTGAAAAATAAGCCCCTTTCACTGAATCATACTCACGCACACACTCATACACTGAGATACACCTGCTCTTCATCATAACCATCCTCATCACCAATCAGCCTTCACTGCCACTGTGAAGATGATAATGATGATGATGATGATGGCATTGATGATGATGATGGTGATGATGACAATGATGGTGATGATGATGGTGATGGTGATGATGATGATGATGATGATGATAGTGATGATGACGATGATGGTGATGATGATGATTGTCATCATTCAAATGTGGGTTAAATGTCAAACTGAATGACTGATGAAGCTGATTTTGCTACATTATTAAAATATTTGTAAATAACTGGCATCAGTATAATGAAAATGCTGTTATAGCATGACTATCATCCACTTCTTTTCCTACCCCAGACCTAGCTCAGCTCACAGCTCTTTTCCCGTCAGAGACTTTCCGTTACAGGGACTTTTACATGAGTCACTGACACTCTATAAAAGAGAGACTAGTGTCTGGTAATCAGGCCTTTTGTATCAGACTCACAGTAGTGCTCAGGGAGATGGGGAGATGGATGGATAGAAAATGAGAAAGAGTGAGAGAGACGTAAACCGGAGAGAAAGGATCATCTGAAGCAGCAGAGTTTGTCTGTTGAGAGGAAGTCCAGAAGGAGGAAGTAGAGCTGCTGAACTGAGAGGCACTGTGAGTCTGTGCTGTACTGTGAGCCTTCTGCTGTGCTGTGAGTCTGTGCTGTACTGTGAGTCTGTACTGTGAGTCTGTGCTGTACTGTGAGTCTGTACCGTGAGTCTGTGCTGTGAACTTTCTGCTGTACTGTGAGTCTGTGCTGTACTGTGAACTTTCTGCTGTACTGTGAGTCTGTGCTGTACTGTGAGTCTGTACTTGTACTGTGAGCCTTCTGCTGTACTGTGAGTCTGTGCTGTACTGTGAGCCTTGTGCTGTACTGTGAACTTTCTGCTGTACTGTGAGTCTGTACTGTACTGTGAGTCTGTACTGTGAGCCTTCTGCTGTACTGTGAGTCTGTGCTGTACTGTGAGCCTTGTGCTGTACTGTGAACTTTCTGCTGTACTGTGAGTCTGTGCTGTACTGTGAGTCTGTGCTGTACTGTGAACTTTCTGCTGTACTGTGAGTCTGTACTGTGAGCTTTCTGCTGTACTGTGAGCTTTCTGCTGTACTGTGAGTCTGTGCTGTAGTCTGTAGTCTGTGCTGTTTCTATTGTAACTTTGAACATGGGCACAACTCAAAATTTTGCCTTCCAAAACTGTCAACACACTATAGTGTCACTCATATGCTGGCTGTGATGTAACATTTTTAGATCATGCTAGCTTTGCATTAGAATCAGTACTTTAATGAGAGATGCAGGTATTAGATAGGTTACCTAAGTGTCCTTCACTAAAATGACACAAACATACACACACACATACACACATATGCACACACATACATATACACTCATGCACACAAACACAGACACACACACAAGCTTCAGGGGTAGAGTAGAGAGCTGCTGGAGAGCTCTGTCTCCCTCTGGAGGCCTGTAACACACCGCAGCCATACAGTACATAACCCAAGGTTAACGCTAATTGTACCTAGCCCAGGGTTAATGCTAATTGTACCTAGCCCAACGTTAATGCTAATTGTACCTAGCTCAACGTTAATGCTCATTGTACCTAGCCCAAGGTTAATGCTAATTGTACCTAGCCCAGGGTTAATGCTAATTGTGATAGGGGTTGAACTGTAAAGGACTCCTCCCCATTAGCATTAGCCCTGTACTGGGGGAAATCACCAACTGCTGACTGCATGCAACCAAGAGGAAAGCCTTTAATAGCCGACAACACTGGTGTGTGTGGCATCATGGAGAGAGCAGGAGCGCCCCCTGTAGGTTGGACTGAGGAGTGTTAATGCTGTCCATGACTGGGGTTCTGGACCAGCTGACCCCAGCGTGTCAGTGTTCACACTTCCAGAACATTACTGTTCACCGATGCAGACCGCAAACACCACAGCACCCACTATGACTACAGCTACAGACCCTGACCGCTACACAACTATAGCTACAGACCCTGACCGCTATACAACTACAGCTACAGACCCTGACCGCTATACAACTACAGCTACAGACCCTGACTGCAGTATGACCACAGCTACAGACACTGACTGCAGTATGACCACAGATGCAGACCCTGACTGCTATATGACCACAGCTACAGACCCTGACTGCAGTATGACCACAGCTACAGACCCTGACTGCAGTATGACCACAGATGCAGACCCTGACTGCTATATGACCACAGCTACAGACCCTGACTGCTATATGACCACAGCTACAGACCCTGACTGCAGTATGACCACAGCTGTAGCGTAGTGGTTAAGGTAAATGATTGGGACACGCAAGGTCGGTGGTTCTAATCCCGGTGTAGCCACAATAAGATCCGCACAGCCGTTGGGCCCTTGAACAAGGCCCTTAACCCTGCATTGTTCCAGGGGAGGGTTGTCTCCTGCTTAGTCTAATCAACTGTACGTCGCTCTGGATAAGAGCGCCTGCCAAATGCCATTAATGTAGCTACAGACCCTGACTGCAGTATGACCACAGCTACAGACCCTGGCCACAAGTTCAGACCCTCCCTGACAGCACCCATGAGCACACTGTCTCCATGTCGCCCAGTCCAGTGTCCATGTTAATTGTGAGAGGGCTGACATACAGTACCTAGCCCTGGGATTATCATAACTGCACCTAGCCCAGGGTTCATGCTAACTGCACCTAGCCCAGGGTTCATGCTAACTGCACCTAGCCCAGGGTTCATGCTAACTGCACCTAGCCCAGGGTTCATGCTAACTGCACCTAGCCCAGGGTTTATGCTAACTGCACCTAGCCTAACTGTGTGTTGTCACAGTTTGAACGTATTTTTTGCAAAATATCAGTTTTTTTTCAAATGTCAGTTGTGTCATGATGCTTTGACACCTTCTTGTCATAAGTCTGCATCCACACTAAGTTCCCATCTGTAGACTTAAATACCGATGTCATGAAATAATGAAGATATGTAATTAAATAATACATATTTAATAATAACCTGCCAGTGTGTTGTGTGCTTTCCTTTCATGATGATTAACATTATTAACACAATTTAAATTCAATTTTGCACTAATATTGAATAGAAATTATACAATAAAAATATAAATACACTGATTTAGAAGACTTATCAAATCACACAGGGAGATGTATTCATACTGTCTCCAATGCATTGTGTGTGTGTGTGTGTGTGTGTGTGTGTGTGTGTGTGTGTGTGTGAGAGAGAGTGTATGTGAGTGTGTGTGTATGTGTGTGTGTGAGTGTGTGTGTGTGTGACAGAGAGTGTATGTGAGTGTGTGTGTATGTGTGTGTGTGTGTGTGTGTGTGTGAATGCTCTTTGATCATTTCACCTCAAGATCTCAACACTGATTAACCCCACACTTGCTCACTTATTAAAGTCACATTACAGTGCTGTACCACACGCTACGTGAATCTGAACTGCTTCTGGTCGGCATGAAAGGGTCCAATTAATGTCATAGTGCTCATTTTATCTCTATATTCTATCTCTATTCTCTTAATTGAGCTGCAGAAATGAACATGTTTGAATAAAGCATGTTTTCCTGATATTCAAATAAAACAAATATTGCCACAGAAAAACATTGCAGACCCTCCAATTGCTTTTCGTGTTAGGGAGAGAGATAATGCGATGGGAAGTGCCTAAGCCTGGCGTGGCTCTGAGGAATAAACGGAAACGCTAATATGGACAAACGGTGCGGAAACTATAGGAGGAAGGAGCATTGCAGACACTCCTGGTTGTTTGGGTAACCGTCTTTAGAAGTAGAGCAGGGAGATTCTCAGTCCTTCCCAAAGGTACACACACGAAAAGCAGAAAGTATCCTGTTGAATAACGTGTGCACACGAGGCTATATTAACCCCCTCCCCAAAACTCGTCTACTTAACCGTGATTAATTTGGACGAACACGACAGTCTGCACGGGACAGCGCACTCGCGTTTCTAACTGCCAAAAAAATCGCTGCAAGTTACAACAAATCAACAAAACAGTCGCGGGACACACTTACGTCCACTTCTCACTTAATCGCGGGTCTGTGGGACAGCATTGCTCCTTGCTCCATTGCTCGCTGTCGTGTTTTTACGGACTAATCGCCCACGAAGATGCTCCTCATCTCCGCTCTCCTGCTGTTACAGAGTAAGTGCTGACACGCACCATTGCTTCTTATTACAGCCTTGCCTTCCAACACATAACTACAGAATTCAAACTATTCATGCGCTTATATTCATGAGCAGTGTTGCATTTGTGAGAATGTGCCTGTGCCAGTGTGTGTGTGCGTCTGTGTATGTGCGCGCGTCTGTTGTCAGTTTAAAAAGATGCCATTGACCAAGCGCGGATTGCCGTTAAACAGTATGCATAGCATCTCTTCTTCTAAAATAATATGCAACTCTTGGAATCTTTCCTTTCTAAGAGCAGGGAATTAGCCCTCGTTGTGCGAACGCAGGCACAACCCCGGTGCTCAATAAAATTGCACTCCCAAAGTTTCTTATTGTATGCGATGAGTACTGTTAGTGCCAAATGCGCAGAAATAAATCGGTTGAAACGCGGTGGTGATATTTGCAGGTAAAGCCAACAGGCGATTTTCCTCGAGACACGTGCGTATGAGCTTCATTTACTTGTCATGTTATTTTCATGTTCATCTGTTGCTGCTGCCGCCCGGTGCGAATTAATTAGCCTACAATTATAATGTACATTGTTGTTTTTTTTTGTTTGACTGGAGCACAGAGACAGAATTTCATAGCTTAAATGAGCGACTTAGACGTCAGTGTCAAAAGTGCGTTTTCAAACGTGCTTTGTGGATGAAGCCGGGACTTCAGGGACTAGGGTAGGTGTGGACGCGGTAGGTGTGGGCGGCCGGCCGTTCTGTTTCTGCTTCTAAGCTGCGACATCAACGCGCCGATGAAAGTTCTCTGAAAGCTGCGATAGGGCCCGACCCCGTCATTGACCCCTCCCTGACCCTGCAGACAGGGGACGGCTGATTACATCTCTAAAGAGTCAGAGTAGACGTGGAGGAAGACCAGGCCTCTGAATGCTGATTGGAGGGGTCACGCAGCGTCAGATCAGGGGTCTCTGGGGAGGTTGGGTGCAAGAAGACGAAGCAGAAGATATCCTGGAAAATAACATTTCTGGGGGGTTATTATGGCATTTCTGAAGTTTGTCGGCCCATTCAAGAGTTGCATATTATTTTAGAAGAAGAGATGCTATGCATACTGTTTAACGGCAATCCGCGTGGAAATGTATTTAGAAGCTTTGGTCAATGGCATCTTATTAGATTTTTTTAAAACCTCCCCAGAGAAACGGTTCCAAAAGGAACCCCTGTCGATTCA
>NC_083762.1:82333424-82350924 GCF_963514075.1 Conger conger
ACAGGCACGGACTTCTCCCAACAGAGAGATGACTGAAACTGCAGCATCCAACTCAAACGCCCTTTACCAATGATTTAATCACCCTTCCTACCCCCTACCCCACTGTTACCACCCTTTTCATATCTATAAATGAATTATATTTTATTATATGTTTTATAGATCCTTTTTTATCTCTAATCTTTTTCATATTAACTGAAATTATCTTGTCTTTGTGTGACTGAATGAATTAGATTATTTTTTTACTGAACAGTGCTGAATTTCTTCTTCTTGAATTTCTGCTTTCTTGTTGTCGTGTTTTATTAGTAATGTTGTACTGAGAGGAAACCTGAGATACGGTTTCATCCAAAGACATTAAAGGTTGCGCAAAAACAATAATAGACTGTTACAATGTTCTGTTTTACAAATGAAGTGAAACTATTTCTGCAACACGAGAACACACACAGCATATCAGGCATTGAGTAGGTAGGCCTTTGGTTATGGTTTTAAATGCGGAAATAATTGTATATGTCTGTGTAGAAGTGCTGGCACTTATTTTAACTCTTAACTCTTACTTTAATCTTTAACTTGTACCTTTATTAACTTTCATTATTTTATATTTTCTTTGCCAGTAATATTTTAACTTTGATGTGATGTATTTGAACTGTAAATATTATAAAACATCCTTGGATTCGTGTTTTTTTCCACCGCAGTTATGGATACAATCGAAATGGGAATGTTGTGCAGTGTTAATGTTCCAGCCCTAGGCCCTACATGACATGGCAGTGCTATTTTTTTCTATTCGAGTACGGAAATCTTGTTCAGGTAACCGGAAAATTAGGGTCGGGGTACATGGGCAGTTGCAGGGAAAAACAATGCAAACGATTGCGGTTATAATTTAGTTTTACAGTCATTTACATGCTATTCCATAACATCTATGCATTAAATTGTGTTCTAGCTTCGCATATTAACTTGAGAAGTAAACATGCATGTTTCGCTTTTTATTCATCTGTTTATACAGCGGGCTGTTCACTCAAGAACCTAAACCCCACTTGATTTCAAGTACAATTTCCTTGTGATAATTGCATTGGTTCCACAAACCAACGTCTTGATATCACTTGGCATATAGCAGTTGTAAAATGATGCTCTTCCTGGTAGGCTATTTACGCGTGTCCGCAATGGACCAGATGTGGAACGATTAAGACACGCTTGAAACTAGGGGAAATTTCACTGCCGTTTTTCCTTTGGATACCACAGCAGTTGTGGTCTTTTTAATCCAAATTCTCAACCCAAAAAATATCCTCAGCATTAAAAATATCTAAATGCCAATCGTGGGTAATATTGTTCGTTTTAGAACGCAGTCCCATTTTCGACGTTTATTTTTCCATTTTACACAATTTTCAGTTGCAGTTTCAAAAGCTGTCGTTTTTATATTTCTCCTCCTTTCGAACGCACAGCACGGTGATTGGCTATGAGGTTGCCATAGAGCACAACCACCGCCTCCATTTTCTGACCCGGAAACGGAAGTATACGTGTTTGTCGTTTAGCGTGTATTTTTTTGCTTGCTTGCTTTTATAGCATACCTGCTGTTGGACATTATTATTTTATAAAATGGCCGTGGAATCGAGAGTCACCCAAGAAGAAATCAAGAAAGAACCAGAAAAGCCAGTCGACAGAGAAAAGGTTGATCAGATATGCTAAATTGATGCAGATACCGTCCATACTAGCTAGCTAGGCATGCGCTGCACTGACTGACTCTGGCTAAAGTAGCTAGCAAGCTGAAGTTGGTTTGATCAATTTAGGAACGCCGGAAAACATTAAAGTATTAAAGTATTGTGTCGTGTAGCTACGTTATGACTGGAGACCGATTAGACTACAAAGCACACCATTCAGCTTTATAATTGTGTTGTGCTGGTGCAGTGGCGATTGCTAACCGGCTAGCTTTCGCGTTCATTGCATGTAACTTGGCCCTATCCTATGCAATCTTAGCTAGCCGATTGTTTCCAAACCTAGCTAGCTAGGTACATTTGTATCTTCATTTCTAGTTATGGACTATTTAGCTGGAGATTTGAATCTGCGGCATGTTTATCTGTGGAAGTGTCCGATGTTTTCTGAACCCAAAATCATCAATTTTGTAGCCTAGGATATGTTACTTGGGAAGTAAGATTTCAATCTGAGGTTCAAGCGAACAAACTCTAGACGACGCATTTTGTGCCGGGCTCGACGTGTCTAAGTGCACTAAACAGCGCTGTGTGTTACAGGGACCGCCGTGTGTAGGTGCACTAAACAGCGCTGTGTGTTACAGGGATCGCCGTGTGTAGGTGCACTAAACAGGGCTGTGTGTTACAGGGATCGCCGTGTGTAGGTGCACTAAACAGGGCTGTGTGTTACAGGGATCGCCGTGTGTAGGTGCACTAAACAGGGCTGTGTGTTACAGGGATCGCCGTGTGTAGGTGCACTAAACAGCGCTGTGTGTTACAGGGACCGCCGTGTGTAGGTGCACTAAACAGCGCTGTGTGTTACAGGGACCGCCGTGTGTAGGTGCACTAAACAGCGCTGTGTTTTGCAGACGTGTCCACTGCTCCTGCGGGTCTTCACCACCAACAACGGCCGACACCACAGGATGGACGAATTTGCACGCGGGAACGTCCCCTCCAGCGAACTACAGATCTACACCTGGTAAAGCGCCCTTTCCCAAACCGCTCCGCTCGCCCAACCCGCCCCAGCGTCCCCGGCCCACGCTGGCATTGCCCAGCCCTCGACACCCCTGCTTTTGGCGCAGGCAGTAGCTACAACAGATACTCCCTTTAGTCACATACGATAATGTGTGTCGGAGCTTACAGGTAGATACTGCGCCATGAGCGCAGAAGTGTTGGTTAAATTAGCGTTGGCGTTGTAAGTCATTGCTAGGTACCATCACTGCGATTCAAATGACGTCAGTGTTATTGGCTGGTCTCTACCAGACCTGGGTCAAATGTGTTTTGAATCCAAAGCCATTGCGTGTTTGACGCAGGTCTGGTCTCTACGCACACTGCTGGCGGTGTGTTTTTGTGTCTGAGTTTAACACGCTGCGCCGTGATTGGCCTGTTGGTTGCCCTGGCTGCGGGTGGGTGTGACAGTTTGGCTGTGCTGTGATAGGATGGATGCCACTCTGAAGGAGCTGACCAGCCTGGTGAAGGAGGTCTATCCAGAGGCTCGAAAGAAGGGGACTCACTTCGCGTTCGCCATCGTTTTCCCCGACACAAAAAGACAAGGCTACAGGTGAGACTGCAGCGCAGTGGGGCGACGCACAGCCGCACGTTCCCACGGCAACGACGCGTTCGCCTGGCAACAGCTCATAGGATACCGGGAGCACTGTTTTGGGGCGGGATGGGGCAGGGTTGACGCTGTGTGTGTTCCAGGGTGTAATATTGATGCTGTGCGTCTGTGTGTGTGTAATGCGCGTGCGTGCGTGTGTTTGTGTGTAATGTGCGTGTGTGTGTGTGTGTGTTCCAGGGTGAAGGACATCGGGAGCACGGTCTCTGGGAGGAAGGGGGCGGACGACTCCATGACTCTGCAGTCTCAGCGCTTCCAGATCGGAGACTACCTGGACATCGCCATCACCCCGCCCAACAGAGCCCCGCCCCTCATGGGGCGAATGCGGCCCTACTGACAGTCTCCCTAACGCACACACACACACACACACACACACACACACACACACACACACACACACACACACACACACACACACACACACACACTCACGCACACACACACTCAGCATATGCACACATAGTTAATTTTTTTCACCATTTGGATTTTATGTTGATTTGTGTAAAGACGTTTTCTCTCTGCTGTAAAAGTGTCTCTTTTCTCTCCGGACTCCTGGATGTGAATTAAACCTTTTGTTTTTAAACGCTGTGTGACAGTTTCCTGCCTTTCCCCAGAGGAGGTGATCTGCTGGTGTGTGAGTGTGTGAGTGTGTGTGTGAGAGAGTGTGTGAGAGAGAGTGTGTGAGAGAGTGTGTGTGAGAGAGTGTGTGTGAGAGAGAGTGTGTGAGAGAGAGAGTGTGTGAGAGAGAGTGTGTGAGAGAGAGTGTGTGAGAGAGAGAGTGTGTGAGAGAGAGTGTGTGAGAGAGAGTGTGTGAGAGAGAGTGTGTGAGAGAGAGTGTGTGAGAGAGAGAGTGTGTGTGAGAGAGAGTGTGTGTGAGAGAGTGTCTGTGATTGAATGTTTTTATTTTTTTATAGAACTTCTCCCACTCTGACTGTAAAAGAAGCACGTTTTCTCTGAAGTGAAATTCTCTCCCAACCCTGTCACAGTCTCAGACTGTAGAAACCAGGTTGAGCAAGGGATTCCACTGGACTGATGATTTAAAATGCATAAGGAGATATTCTGTTGCGTTCAGTTACCCAGCTAACTCAGTAATCCTGCTTTGTAGGTTTTACTCATTGCAGTTACCCAGCTAAATCAGTAATCCTGCTTTATGGGTTTTACTCAGTGCAGTTATCCAGCTAACTCAGTGATCCTGCTTTGAGCATTTTACTCAGTGCAGTTATCCAGCTAACTCAGTAATCGTGCTTTGTGGGTTTTACTCAGTGCAGTTATCCAGCTAACTCAGTAATCCTGCTTTGTGGGTTTTACTCAGTGCAGTTATCCAGCTAATAGTAATCCTGCTTTCTGGATCACAAGATCAGTTTTCAGATTGGTTAAAAAAGAAGTGGACTCTAAATTAATTCCTTAAACTCCTGGGAGGTGACAGATGACAGGCTGGGTGTACTGTGTTTGCGTCGGCCTCCCTGGATCCAATCCAGGTGGAACCCGCTGCTGCAAAGGCTCTATAACCCCAGCAGAGGGGGCTATTGAGTGCTCTGGTATACAGTTCAGCGCTTCCTAAACGTGCAGATTTCTTATCTGCGTTGAATACCGCCAAACTCACACTGAATGTCTCCAAGGTCAACAAAAGAACACCAAATACAATCTATTTGGTCCGCAAATTTAAACCAAACTACCAGAAAAGTTATATAAATATCTAACCTTTCAGTATGATGTTATTCCGCTTCTTAAAGGTGGTTAAGAGAAACAAACATTTACAACAATGGCAAATGTGTATACTACATACTGGTAAAAGGAACTACATGGAAAAAAGTTATGGTGTTCAAAACAAATCTTATTTTTAGAACAAACATGATGCCACTAATTCACTGCTATTTCAGAACTGTCCTCTGAGGAAGGTCATTGAACAGGTATAGTCAAGGTTAACAAAATAAAAAATTATCAGAAGTTCCTTTGTCCTGGAAGCTGTATAAATACAAGCACCCGGTCGGTGGAGGTTATCAGACCTTCATTCTGAGAGAAGCCAGGGTGAGTGTGAAGTTACTGCTATTCAAAAATAAGGATCTCTGGTTCTGACTCTTGGTAATTCCTTGGTAATATCTATTTTTTTATGGTATGTGTTTTTGTCTGTATGGTATTAGTTAAATTGGATTCTGGACTGTACGTGTATTTCAGTATTTTAGCCTCTTCCCTGGTAGAGGTTTCTTGGATCTACCAGGGAATCTACACGAGAGCCCTGTTTCATGAAGCAAGGTTACTGAGTTAGCTGGATAACTGCGCTCAGTAAAACCCAGGCCTCTCCTAAATCTCAGACATGGACTGAAGTAAAAAGAGCTGTTCTGGGATTTACTTGTTACAGTCATCCTGCTAAGTCAGTAATCCTGCTTTGTGTATTTTTTCCACTGTGTGGAATAGCTCGTCAGGACATGTAGTCGACGTAGAAACGCTGGAGGTTTTCAAGAGCAGGCTTGATACGGTACTAGATACCATCTAGCTTTTAGGCAAACTAAGAAGTAGGTACACTGCAGGAAGAGGCAAGTATTGCTGGGCTCAATGGCCTGTTTATTGTATTGTGTTGTGTTGTGTTGTATTGTATTGTGTTGTGTTGTGATGTGTTGTGATGTATTGTGTTTTGCTATGTTGTGTTGTATTGTATTGTGTTGTGTTGTGATGTGCTGTGCTATGTTTTGCCATGTTGTGTTTGTTGTGTTGTGTTGTGTGAAATACCCCCCAGCTGAGCGGTTGCCATGGCGCTGTTTGGGAAGGTTCTGGAGCCCGTGGGGTACATGCAGACGCTGCGGGGCGTGGTGCAGAACATCAGCTCGTACCTGGGGGGCAGCGGCACCCCGGAGGAGCTGGAGCTGGTGAAGAAGCACCTGGAGCACATGGAGCAGGAGCTGTGCGCCGGCGGCCTGGGCCTCCTGGAGGACGAGGAGGTGCACGCGCTGGAGGGCGACGTGGCGCTGGCCTTCGCCCAGCTGGGGGCGCTGGTGAGGGCGGCGCCGGCCCACACGCAGAAGGAGGCGGAGGTCTTCCTGCAGCACGCGCAGGCCCTGCGTCTGGAGCGGCAGCTCCTCGCCCTGCACGCCCGCCTGGCCGGCCTGGCCCCGCTCACCGCACAGCGCCCCCTGCTGGAGCAGCTCATCCAGAGCCGCCGGCCCAAGCGCTGGGAGATGCGCCAGTTCTGCGAGAAGGTCAGCCGCCAGTCAGGGTCCGAACCAGGCCTGTGCCAGGCCTATACCAGATATGCACAATATTAGCACCAAGCTTATACCAAGCACCTCTGCACCTAACATATGTGCACCACCAGCTCAGCAATGAGTCATTATTTCAGTACTACATCACATCACGTGCATCCTGGCGTCTAGAATTTGTTATATATGCGTAGTGATATTACAGATAGGCATAGTATTATTGAACCATATATAATAATTTGGACCTTTAACACTGTTAAGTGTTAAATCAAAGGTTGCCATAGGCAGATGCTGTGTATTGACGGTGAAGCAGTTCAACTTTAACGGAAGAATGTGAAGGCCAACCCCACACCTACCTAATGCTCACTCCAGCAACCCTCAGCCTTACACCTCAGACAAGCCCTGCTATCTTGGACCATGTCCCTCTTGTTAAATTAGATTATTTTATCTTGGTTGGAGACAAAGTGGTTAAATAAAGGATAGATTGTTTTAAATGTTAAGAGCAAACAACCACTCGACCCAGATCAAAGGGACATGTCTTTAACCTCTAGCGTAACATTGTCCAGGAGCTTGGTGCTGTTTAAAACATTACCCAGAAGGCCTTTGGGTTGCTGATGCTTTCATTAGTGGAGGATGGCGTAACAGCATTCGGTAGCGCTAGCGTAGCGTTTAGCACGTCTCTGCCACTCTGTGGCTCAGGTCCTAACAGGAGCTGCTGTATGCTGTGCTCTGTTGTTTCAATGGAAAAAGCATTACATCATGTCACTCTGCTTTTTTAGTTGGATACATATTTGTTGTCACGCCTCATTATTTATTCTCTATATATTTAGGCAGACAAGTTTTTTTTCCACGTATGAAGGAGAAAAAAATGTGAATAACGGGATTTATAATTGTTGTCAGGGTATAAGTAGTGTCCTCAATGGAGTTCCCAGTTCTGTTCATTTCTTTCACCTAGTAACAGGCTGAGCGGTCCTTTGTAGCAAAATTACCCATAATCCACCGCGCCTGCCATTCACAAAGAACAGAATGTTTGCTAACTATTGCTACCATTCATTTCTCGGAGCGGTACGGCTAATGCTAGCACCTGACGCATCTCTAATCACGGCGTCTCTGGCTTCACCTCCTGTGGGTTTGCGGTGGTGTACTTGTACTAGGGGTGTGAACGGTTAAGCGGTTAACCAAAACTGATTTGTAACCGGTTACAAAAAATTGATAACCGATAACCGTGAGCTCAGTTTAAATTAGATGCTTGTTCATCACTAGGCATATTATTGCGGTTCTAAACTATTCTAAACTGGCAATCAACAAGCTTCAGTAGCTTGAGCAAGCAATCTGTTTAAAATGCAAACACCACATGAAATGAATGCTACAGTATTAGAGTTATCAAATAATTTCTGCAGCTGTTGGTAGAGCCATAAATCAATGTCGTTTCTTAAGGTTCACAGAAGATCCGTGTTTATTCGTTGACAGACGAATTCAAACTAACAGCAAACTGAACTTCGCTTTCCATTGTGTGGTATCTACATAAAAATAAATAAAGCAATACATTATCATTAGCCTATTTATCCATCGGATATTGAAAGCGAAAATTGCCCGCTTTCAACGAAACTGACACGTTAATCTCACCACCACGATTGTCCCACGCTATATAAAATGCATTGGAATATACAATGCACGGTTTACTGTTACATAAAAATATATCAAATTGTACAGAGACCTGTATTGGCAGGAAAGTAAAATCATTAGACCAGTCGCCTATCGTAAAATGGACCCGGTATCAGCCAATTAATGCGTGACCACGGAATTTTGAGTGGAATCCGGTCTGTAACAAAGTTGTTCACAGCATCATATTTACAGATTACCTGCCAATCAAGTCTATCAGTCAGAAGCCATAGGGACGAGGGATGAAAACATGAAGAATTATCATTTTAACCGATGCATTTAAAAAAATGACACGATCGACCAGCATTGCCTGCACGTAAACTACATGGATTTCTGCAACTGTGAGGTTACACTGCACAATGTCAATGTAAATGTAAATATTTAATTTGGCAATTAGGCTGACTTAGCATTATTGGACAATGTTGAAATTTAACTATTGAGATGGCCCAAAATAAAGTTTTAAAATGCAATTCAATTTCTCAGTAATTCAGTATATTAAAAAAAACGATCCCTAGCGGTCATAAGCAGTATCGGTTAACCGTTTAAAAATAATAACCGGTTACAAAAACTGATGATTTGTCACATCCCTAACTTGTACAACCTCACACACACTGTAAACATGTCTCCCTGTGCACTGTGTGTGTGCGTGTGTGTGTGTGTGTGCTTGCGGGGCAGGTGAACCTGGTGCTGGGCTCGGGGCTGCTGTGCCTGTTCGTGCAGGCGTCCCTGATGGGGCGGGACCAGGCGCTGATGATGAAGGCGTGGGGCGAGCGCATGGGGGCGCTCTACAGGAAGATGAAGTCGAGCGGGGCGCTGTGTTCGGGGTACTTCCTGGAGCAGGCGCGGGAGGACGTGCGGAGCCTGTCGGGCGACGCCCAGCTCAGCAGCCGGCCCCCCGAGGAGCAGGCGGCCGCCATCTTGAAGACGCTGGAGAAGAACTACGACTGGATGCGCTGGGCGGTGATGGTGCACCCGCCGTTCGCCGCGGAGGAGGGGGGCGGGGCCAGCGAGGAGGGGCGGGGCAACCTGCTGTCCGTGGCGCCCGAGCTGCCCGCGGGTGCGGCCGTGGTGGCCTGCTTTCGGGACACGCCCACCTCGCTGGACAAGAGCCGGATCCACCAGCTGATCGTGGAGCTGGAGTGGAAGATCCCCAACCCGCCGCCCGAGGTCTACGCCTCCCTGGAGGAGGAGCCTGAGCGGGCGGGGCGCTACCTGGCGGGCCGCATGCTGAGGAAGCTGCGGGAGGGGCTGGGCGCGGGCGTGGCCGTGCACGTGGTCCCGGGGCCCATGGAGATGAAGTGCAACTTCCCCCAGGCCTCCTTCTACCTGTACGAGTACAAGCACCGCCTCGCCTCCGGGACCCTCTGCGTGTTCGGGTAGGGCCCCCGGGGGCGGGGGGGGGGGGTCACCTGGGGGGTCTAACCCTAACCCTAACCTGGGGGTCAGTGCTCGGGGTCAGTGTCAGGGCTGGGGTGTCACACCTGAGGCTGGAGGGTGGCGCCATCTTGTGGAAGGTGTTAAACCTGCATGACTTCCGTGCAGTAAAAGCTGTACTGTATGTACATGTGAACACTTGTGTTATTCGAAGAGTTTCTGACATTAAATCATATTAATCACCTGTGCTCCTGGATTTATTTTTTTTGTTTGTTTTTGCAATTCCAAAACACATGCACACACATACACACACACACACACACACACACATACACACAAGCACAGTTTCTCTCACACACACACTCACACACACACACACATACACACATACACGCACACGCGCACACACACGCAAGCACACGCAAACACACACACTCACACTCACATACACACGCACACACATTGCAGTAACTACACCATCTTTACAGATAAACTCTTTTATACTGGGTGACATCATCACTCATAAACAGCACATACAGGACTTCTGTAGCTAAATCAGAACCGTAACCTTTTAACTCTAATTTGATATTTGACTCACTTATCGTCATGTCACATTTAGCTATTTTAGATTTCACTATTATTTATTCATGATGCTGAAGAATTGATCGTGAAAAAATAATATTATGTGGGAGGCGTTATATGATACTGGTTCTCCAATAACGTCCCCGCATATGTTAAGCCAATAGTGACCAGCGGATGTAGACGGAGAGTATGATTTGAATGACGGTATTAATGACGGAAATGTTGGGTGTGCTGCCCTCTGCTGGGATGTACCTGCACCAGCAGCCGGAAGCGGCGATGTTCTGCAGCTCCCGCCCAGGGTCACCTCCATTAAGGTCATGCTTCCACTTCATGCTTCAGATTAAACTCAAGGAAAACGAATACAGAAATACCTGTGGCTCTCTGGGGCTAGGAGGGCTCGCTGCTCTGTAACTATGCAAATGACTGCTAACCAACCGAAATACTGCATTGAATGGTGACTATAACAATTATCATATCACTTCATTGTAGGTCGCTCTGGATAAGAGCGTCTGCTAAATGCCTTGTAATGTAATGTAATACATATACTGTACAATACACAATTACAGACATTTTCCGAATCAGAAAGTTGACATTGAGCCTAAAATGAAGTGCCGTGTACAAGCAACAGTAGCTGTATAAGATACCTGGCCCAGTTCATATCGATATAGAGGCATATCTGACAGGGTTTCCCAGAGTCTTCATGCAGGGGACTGTCAGACACAGGAAAGGCTGTTTCAGATTTCACTTAATGAGAGACACTGGGAATAGGACCTTATTCATTGGAGTAGGCCATGCCGATCGTTTAGCATATTTAGTCTTTTAGTCTATCCAAAATGAAGTGGATGAGGTATTAATGCATTGAGTTAGTTTACAGTAGGCCGAAAAGACGAAACCATTAACCACATTTATGGTCCTTGTTAAATTATATGATATGATACGTAAATCGCTGAATTTGGAAAATAAACATTTTGTGTGTGAGGGGGGGGGGGGTGAACTTGGACGCTATGCGCATTTTCTCAACCGTGTGTCCGGCGTCCACTGCGCAGTGTCAGCGCACGCGGCCTGTTGCCATGCCCACACTACGGACAACATACATGTGTGCGGGAAATGTAGTGAAAATGGGCTGAAACTGCGCACATGTATGAGGATGTAGAACTACAGGCCCCAGACATCTAACCCCGGTCTTTGGGATTTGGGTTGCGTAACAGAGGACGCACGTGAGGTCACCTCACATGTGGAACGGCAGTTATGCAACATACATTGTTCGTGTGATTTGTTTAACCCTTTTTCTGCTGGACTGAATGATCTTCGTACACACACGCCCACCGAGCCTCATTTGGACATTTTCTTCCAAACAGGTAGTTAGCTAGCTCCGTGGGCAAAAAAATAGGTAACTTGTAACATCCAGGGTTTTTATACAATGCAGAGAACAATTTGTACTGAGGAAGTTCAGCAACTAAGTTGGACAGTGGAGCAATTTTTTGTTTCTTATTCATTAGTTTAGGTTATGAGATAATGATAGCGTCCTAGCTACATCTCCAACTATGTCGTGCCTGCTTGTTACTCGGTTTACTAAATTTGATTACAAAATAACAGCTAAAAGACTGTAATTTTCCAGATTTATAAGGTGGCTAGCTAGTTGTGGTCGCACTCCTCGTGTGCATCAGAGCAGCAAGGATGGGATTAATTTGTCAGTGATTAGTTTGTTTCTTGTGTGCTGCAAAAATGTCCTGGGGGTCCTTTCATTCTGAGGCCCGTTGCACTAGCGGGTCTCAAGGTTTCATGAAACCGTGTTGTTTTATCTCGCAACCAGGCAGACCCCAGGAAAGAAAATGTCGAACCTGACAGCGGCATCTTGTGAGACTACGACCGCTTTGGAGAGCGCCGAGCCCGTGGAGACGGCGAAGCCGTGCTGCGAATGTCCGGAGACCAAGAAAGCCAGAGATGCATGGTACGGAATCTGGAGGTCACCCAGACGGAAGGGTGTCCCGGAAAACTATGGAAAGAAAATGCGATCCGAGCTTTTAGCATAAACGCGCTGTGAGCGGTTTACTAATTCCCCCTGGCTGGTGTTCATTGCGCACTATGCTGGGCTTGTGTGTAACGTTAACTACCTTCCTTTTCCAGCATCATAGAGAAGGGCGAAGAGAGTTGCACGGACCTCATCGAGGCGCACAAGGAATGTATGCGGTCGCTCGGGTTCAATATTTAAACGCGTTCGGTCCGGAAAACTTCAGTGTCTGGTAAGTGCGCTCGTGTTCACTGGCGATGCCATTGGTTTTAAATGAATCTATTATATAATATATAATCTATTCACTTCATAATTGTAACACTTTTTAACCTTTTGCTTTCATTGTATTTTTATTTTATTTTATTGTCTCCCGTTTTTTTAAGTTATTTCTAAATGAAGTCAGAATCGTTCAGTGAATATAACTCAATTATCTTTCTCTAAATATAATATATTTAAAATTCGGTAATTTAGTTTATCGGGGGCGTATATAGGCAATGTATATTTCTTGATGAACTATTTTGGTGTTTTGGGTGTTTCGCTTGTTGCACAGCGGCGCTCCACTCCGGCTGAACCGCAGACAAAGGAAGTCTTTCCCCGGTGTAGATGGACACGATGTACCCGTGCTGTGCGTGTTCCATGTTGCCGTCATGTGACACGCCCCCTCTCCTCCCACTTCAGTTTTTTTTTTTTCTTTTACTTCAATGCGGCAGTTCGGCAGAGCGATTGATCCAGTCTGGCGATGTAGTGTCCTTTACAGGAGAAGTTTCTGCTGAAATAAACGGAACTGAATTCTGTCGGTGACGCGCCTTGTGAGAGGGATGCGTGCGCGCGCTTGTTTGAAGAAGTTTACCCACAATTTAAATCATTTACGCAAACTATAGCGCATTCCTTTGCTCAGAAGTTCAGGAGTTTGACATGTCAAATTTTAAGTATTTTTCTCCATTGGGAAATTATGCTTTACCAGAAAAAAACTAACAAAAAACCTTGGATAAAGTACACTTTCCCCCCCACGCTTTTCTCGTTTCCAGTGCTTTTTAAGTCGCAGAACCACCACTGAATCACAGGCGATAATAATGAACATAATACATAACATAGCCACCGGAACAGGCCTTTCAGCCTGCAGTGCTCCCCCTTTCCTACCGCTAAAGTACCTACAGCTTAGTTTACCTACGAGCTAGACAGTGCCTAGCCCTAACAGCACTAGTGCCATCTAATTAACCAATCCCCGCTGGAGTAGCCCGTCCGTGTGCAGTGGGGCTCCGTGGGTCTGTGCTGGGGTGATGCGGGTGTCTCAGGGAGACGCCATGACGGCTGTGTACTGGGGCAGGGATGACATCATGGCCCCTCACAGGAAGGAAGCCTTGCGCCACATGCCTATTGGCTGCATGTTTGTGTGTTTTTGTGGAAGGGTCTCGTGGTCGGGGGTTTGTGTTTCAGTTGCTGGGGGTGTCAGTTTCCCAGTAGTGGTGTTTGTGTGAACTTCATTTAGAGCAGGTACCCAGTCTCTGAGCGGCTGGACTGGGTTGCACACTTTATGCCCCCTTCCCCGGATAACCACACTAACCAAACTACACGCTGTGCAGTTTACATTTTATTATATACCTCGGCATTTATATATGTGTGTGGGCAGGTTCTGAGTAACGTTACAGGTTGTCCATCACATTAAAATGAAAATACAGTCTGTGCATTTATAACAAGTTACTGTGACAATGCGTTGTAGCTCGCTCCTGACTCCAAAGATACTTCTGATAACTTGAGTTCTAATGTTACATACAACTAGTGCTCTGATTTAAAAAGCTAGCTAAGGTTTTTGTTTTAATGCCCCTCTTCTCTGTATTGTAGTGGTGTATGCGTGGTTTGTGTGTGTGTGTGTGTAATTGTAGTAATAACACTGGGTGTGTGTGTTTGTTAGCTGTACACTAACGCAGGTTCTCTCTCCTCCTGCAGAGTGTGTGAGTGTGTGAGTGTGTGAGTGTGTGAGTGTGTGAGTGTGTGAGTGTGTGAGTGTGTGAGTGTGTGAGTGTGTGAGTGCGGTAGCTGTACTCTAACGCAGGTTCTCTCTCCTCCTGCAGAGTGTGAGAGTGTGAGAGTGTGAGAGTGTGAGAGTGTCAGAGTGTCAGAGTGTCAGAGTGTCAGAGTGTCAGAGTGTCAGAGTGTCAGAGTGTCAGAGTGTCAGAGTGTCAGAGTGTCAGAGTGTGAGTGGTAGCTGTACTCTAACGCAGGTTCTCTCTTCTCCTGCAGAGTGTGTGAGTGTGTGTGAGTGTGTGTGAGTGAGTGGTAGCTGTACTCTAACGCAGGTTCTTTCTCCTCCTGCAGAGTGTGTGAGTGTGTGAGGGGTAGCTGTACTCTAACGCAGGTTCTCTCTTCTCCTGCAGTGTGTGTGAGTGTGTGTGAGTGTGTGTGAGTGTGTGTGAGTGTGTGTGAGTGTGTGTGAGTGTGTGTGAGTGTGTGTGAGTGTGTGTGAGTGTGTGTGAGTGTGTGTGAGTGTGTGTGAGTGTGTGAGAGTGTGTGAGAGTGTGTGAGAGTGTGTGAGAGTGTGTGAGAGTGTGTGAGAGTGTGTGAGAGTGTGTGAGAGTGTGTGAGAGTGTGTGAGAGTGTGTGAGTGTGTGTGAGTGTGTGTGTGTGTGTGAGAGTGTGTGTGTGTGTGAGGGGTAGCTGTACTCTAACGCAGGTTCTCTCTCCTCCTGCAGGTACTCCGCGTCTCTGGGTCTGAAGGGAAGGTCTGCACTGCTCTGAAGTTGCTGGGTTTCACTCTGTGTTTTTTATTCAGCTGTATTTAGCCCTGGGGAGAGTACTCGCCCCCATGCTGTGATGTTCCTGTGAGTGGAAATAAATAGATCCTATGCACTGTGCTGAGTGAGCGTGGATGTGTTTCAGGGGGAGGGAGTACAGACTGGACCACACAATCTGTCACACAGCAGGATTACTGAGTTAGCTGGATAACTGCACTGAGCAAAACCTACAAAGCAGGATTACCGAGTTAGCTGGATAACTGCACTGAGCAAAACCTACAAAGCAGGATTACTGAGTTAGCTGGATAACTGCACTGAGCAAAACCTACAAAGCAGGATTACCGAGTTAGCTGGATAACTGCACTGAGCAAAACCTACAAAGCAGGATTACCGAGTTAGCTGGATAACTGCACTGAGTAAAACCTACAAAGCAGGATTACTGAGTTAGCTGGATAACTGCACTGAGTAAAACCCACAAAGCAGGATTACTGAGTTAGCTGGATAACCGCACTGAGTAAAACCCACAAAGCAGGATTACTGAGTTAGCTGGATAACTGCACTGAGTAAAACCCACAAAGCAGGATTACTGAGTTAGCTGGATAACTGCACTGAGTAAAACCCACAAAGCAGGATTACTGAGTTAGCTGGATAACTGCACTGAGTAAAACCTACAAAGCAGGATTACTGAGTTAGCTGGATAACTGCACTGAGTAAAACCCAAAACCCTCATAAAACTGGAACATGGAGTAAAAGGAAGTAAAAAGTTCCAGGTTTTACTCGACGCAGTTATCCAGCAAATTGTGGAGGATCTGTATACACCCACGTGTTGCGCACACCAAAAACTTTTCTTTGAAGAACTTCTGGTCATAACATAAGGTTATTTTACACACAGTTTGTTTGTTTGCTGGTTTCCATCAGCCATTTTGGGAAAAGGTGGTGTTGTTTGTGACTTCAGTCTACAGGAAACCTGCCGTTTCTGTTCTCCATTATCTCCAGAGGCCTGCCTCCCCAGGGCCAGACCCGCAGTGTTGCTCACCGTTATGTAGGAAACGTAAAATAAGTTTAACAGTTTATAATTATGCTATGAATGTGTATCAGCCCCTCCCAGAGCTCTCAGTGTCTGTAAATAGCAGAGCCCCCCCCTCCCCCCCGAACCCATCACTAGGGAAACGCACTCTTCCTGTCCATATGGGAAGCTGTGTGGGTTTGTGTATGTGTGTGTGTGTGTGTGTGTCTATTGGTGTGTGGGTATGTGTGTGTGTGTGTGTGTGTGTGTGTAAGTGTGTCTGTTGGTGTTGGTACGTGTGAGTGTATCTGTGTGTCTGTTGGTGTGTGGGTATGTGTGTGTGTGTGTGAGTGTGTCTGTTGGTGTTGGTACGTGTGAGTGTGTCTGTGTGTCTGTTGGTGTGTGGGTATGTGTGTGTGTGAGTGTGTGTGAGTGTGTCTGTTGGTGTTGGTACGTGTGAGTGTGTCTGTGTGTCTGTTGGTGTGTGGGTATGTGTGTGTGTGAGTGTGTCTCTTGGTGTGTGGGTATGTGTGAGTGTGTGTGTGTGTGTCAGTGTGTCTGTGTGTCTGTTGGTGTGTGCGTATGTGTGTGTGTGAGTGTGTGTGTGTGTGTTGGTGGGTGGGGTTTCTGACACCCGACCTGCCTGCTAATCATTCCATTCTCAGCTCTATAAACGCTGCCCCAGTTCTGCCTGTGGTACCAGGTCAGGGGTCAGGGGTCAGAGTTCATTCAGTAGGATGTGGGTGTGGGCCCCTCCTCTCCTGTGCTGTGACACGTCTGCTCTCTGTGAGAGGCTGTCATACAGCCCCAAACATGGGCATCCCTCTCTCCCTCTCTCCCTCTCTCTCTGATCCTCTCCCTAAAGAAGGAAGGAGACCAAGAGACAGACGGATGGGAAAAGAAGTAGAGAGAGAGGGAGAGAGAGAGAGAGAGGGGGGGGGGAGGGAGAGAGAGACTTGGCAGTGAGAGATTGACTGTGTGAAGACGCCCATTCCAGCTCCCCTCTCTGTCTGATAATTCTCAGAAGTTTTTAAGGAACTGACCTTTACCGAATCAATGAGTAAATTTGGCAGAACAGCTGGAAGCAGTCAGAGGACTATTATTGTGTACTTCTCAAAGCAGTTTAATTTTCTGTTTCTGTAGTTTTTTTGTTGATGGATTTGAGCCCCTGCTGGTTCATGACGGGGTGTTTTCATTTCCCTTTACAACATGGGAGGAGTTTGGAGGGAAAACATGTTTTGCTTGCGCACGGTTCTGTTAGAGACCGTCTGCATTAGCACACTTCTGTTAGCCACTGCCTGCATTAGCACGGTTCTGCATTAGCACGCTTCTGTTAGCCACCGTTTGCATTAGCACGGTTCTGTTAGCCACTGTCTGCATTAGCACAGTTCTGTTAGCCACTGTTTGCATTAGCAAGGTTCTGTTAGACACTGTCTGCATTAGCACGGTTCTGTTAGCCACCGTCTGCTCTAGCACGTTTAAAATCAGTGCCTCTGCTGTTGATACTGATGGACGTAGTTTTCTGAGAGGGAGGGGGCTTGCCTGCATGTCGGGGGGGAACTGGTCTGTGCTGGGGGGCTCGGTTTGGGGGCCCCCGCCCTGCCAGGACTGGGCACCGCGGACGGAGGACGGGCTGTACCAGCTGGGC
>NC_083762.1:82360924-82363065 GCF_963514075.1 Conger conger
GGGCCGTGAGGTGGTGGGAGTTGGTTTCGGGGACTTCCTCAGCGACGCCCTGCTCCCAAAACGGGCTGGGAGGGATAGCTTCCTGTACAGCCTGCCCCCCTCCTCTTTGCTCCTGTAAGACACAGGGCAGGGGTCAGAGGTGAAAGGTCAGAGCAGCAGAAGATGGGTTTGTTCTACTGAGTGCTTTTCTGAAACACAGACTGAACTTCATCAGGTTACTGCCTCATCAGAAACAGAGAGTGAGAGAGGCAGAGAGAGAGAGAGAGAGAGAGAGAGAGAGAGAGAGAGAGAGAGAGAGAGAGAGAGAGAGAGAGGGAGAGGGAGAGAGAGAGAGAGAGAGAGAGAGATACTGATGCAGAGAGTGGGAGAGAGCGATAGTGATTCAGAGAGAGAGAGAGAGAGAGAGAGAGAGAGAGATGAAGAGAAAGACAGAGAGATACTGATGCAGAGAGAGAGAGACAGAGAGAGACAGAGAGAGAAAGACAAAGAGAGGGAGATATAGAGAGAGATAGTGATGCAGAGAGAGATAGAGAGAGACAGAGAGAGACAGAGAGAGATAGTGAAGCAGAGAGAGACAGAGAGAGGGAGAGACAGAAAGAGGGAGAACCACAACACTTGCAACACTTTATTATCAATAATTATAATTCATTTGAAAAATTGTTATTTCTTCCTTTCAATTAATTGTTATTAATCTATTAATGATTTGTTTATGTATTCGCATTTATACTTCATGACATGCCTTGTAGTTTATGGACTACATGCCTCATTGTAATGTTTCTTTTTCTTTTTTAAAGCTTTGGCAACACAGTATATTTGAAATATGTCATGTCAACAAAGCATTTTGAATTGAATTGAGAGAGAGAGAGAGATAGGGAGATAGACAAAGACAGAGATAAAGAGATAGGGCTTTCAAGTTTTGCTTGGTGGAGATTATCAGAGGTTGCCTGCAATGGACTAGAAATCTGTAAGTAAAATAATACGAACAAAAAAACTCACCCCATTTCTGCTGGTGCTTCAAACTATTCCCTGATGATATTCTGTGCAGGAAGGTCAGTGAAACAGGAAGTGAGATAAATAGAAATGATGTGACTCAGCAGATGCCTGAGAGGTGGTTTGAGTACATATCTGGTTTTCAATAGGTATCTGGTTTGAATAGGTATCTGGTTTGAATAGGTATCTGTTAACCTGCAGAGCCACAGGGGAGTAACTGTCATTTTAACCTGACTTTGATTAGTGTAGATTACCAAATGATTGTTCTCTCCCTCTCCACCTCAGCTGAGCGTTCTGCCACAAAATGGCTGCCGTTGCCTGCCCCAGGTGGGCTCTGCACATTGGTGGTGGTTGAGGCGAGTTTCCCTCCCAGAATATCTGCTGAGGGTCTATATCTGCTACATATCTGCTACAGCCCTGAGCCCCTTTGGCATGGGCTCTGTTGTCTTTAAACAGAACATTCTAAAGATAGTATAATAAGTGATTAGTGTTATCTCTGATAATAAATGAAATATTCCCTGGGGGGACGCCCATCTGATGTTCTCTGGGCTCTCAGTTTTGATCTAATTTCGGCTTAACTGTAGTTTTTAGAAATCTAATCCATCAATATTTTGGTCTGAACAACAGCTGAAACTCTTGACCACCTCAGTCGCTGCCACATGATTAGCTAATTGCATTTGCATTAACAAGCTGATGTGCAGGCCTACCTAATAAATTGCTCACTGAGTGTATACTACACCATGCCGTGCTTCCACTTTTAAACTTTTTACTTTAAGTACACTGCAAAAAAAGTTTTGGTTTTAGTCTTGAGAATAGCATTTTTTCAAAACAAATATGAAAATATTGCAAATGATTTAAGACAGTTTGACTAATTTCAAGATTTGCAAATGGGCTAAGGACATTTCATTTTTCAAGCAAATATTAACGTAAACAAGCTGATTTCTATTTCATAGAAATAAAAAGGTAAAGTCTGAAGTAATATTACAAGACTAAAACACCTGTTAAGACAGTCATACTTTGCAGTGTGTACTGATGTACTTTGTTTTGTACGTCGCTAAATGGATGTAATGAACCAGAACATGCAGAATGCACTTTAATCTGAGATGTTTTATGATGTACGGAATCATCTTCTGTCCCCAGGGTCGGTGGGT
>NC_083762.1:82368265-82370765 GCF_963514075.1 Conger conger
TGAGCAAGACACCTAACCCCCAAATGCTCCTGACGAGCTGGTTGGTGCCTTGCATGGCAGCCAATCGCCGTCGGTGTGTGAGTGTGTGTATGAATGGGTGAATGGAGAAGCATCAATGGTACAGCGCTTTGGATAAAGGCGCTATATAAATGCCTGCCATTTACCATTTACCATTACCATACACACTGACACTGTACAATACACTCTACACAGTGACACACTGCACACTACACAGTGCACTCTACACAGTGCCACACTACACAGTGCACAGTGTACACTGCACACTACACCCTGGTCTGATCACGCTGCTGTTGCTCCTCCCCTCCAGGTGGTGGCGACCCAGGAACAGATCCCCCCTCCGTCCGCAGTGAGACCCCAGCCCCGCCCCAACGGGCTGGAGCCCAGCCTGGCTGATCACATGATCGCTGCCGCACTCAGCCTGGGCCTATCAGAGGAGGAGGAGCAGGTGATGCACTTACCCCAGAACCGCTGATGTAACCAGCACTGTTTACTGACCCCAGAACAGGCTGCTGTATTAGTGGGATATTTCATTGTGCTGTGCTGATGTAACCAGCACTGTTTACTGACCCCAGAGCAGGCTGCTGTATTAGTGGGATATTTCATTGTGCTGTGCTGATGTAACCAGCACTGTTTACTGACCCCAGAGCAGGCTGCTGTATTAGTGGGATATTTCATTGTGCTGTGCTGATGTAACCAGCACTGTTTACTGACCCCAGAGCAGGCTGCTGTATTAGTGGAATATTTCATTGTGTTTGCATCGTGTGCAGAAGCTGCTGGCTGGTTTCGGGGGGCAGGACTGTGGTCAGCAGCAGAAGGACCTCCAGCGCCCCCTGCTGGTCAACAGACATGACGAGAGGAGCATGAGACTACAGCAGCTACCCGTGCGCTAACTATACCCCACACTCGCCTCCTCTTTCTCTCCCTCTACCCCACACTCGCCTCCTCTTTCTCTCCCTCTACCCCACACTAGCCTCCTCTTTCTCTCCCTCTACCCCTCACTAGCCTCCTCTTTCTCTCCCTATACCCCACACTAGCCTCCTCTTTCTCCCCCTTTACCCCACACTAGCCTCCTCTTTCTCTCCCTCTACCCCTCACTAGCCTCCTCTTTCTCTCCCTATACCCCACACTAGCCTCCTCTTTCTCTCCCTATACCCCACACTAGCCTCCTCTTTCTCTCCCTCTACCCCACACTAGCCTCCTCTTTCTCTCCCTCTACCCCACACTAGCCTCCTCTTTCTCTCTCTCTCTCTTTCTCCTGTCCCTTACCTTTCACACTCTTTCCCTCCTGTTTTCCCTCTCTCTTTACTGCTCCCTCTTCATCTCTCCTCCCTCCTTCTCTCTGCTCTGTCTCTTATTTGTCAGTTGATTAGCTTATTAGCTGAGATGATTAGCTTACCCTGTGGGTTATGTCCCATAAAGTATGGGCAGTGTGGGGGTTTACCTGCACTGTGTGTTACTGTGCAGGTGCATTGTGGGATGGACCCTGTGCAGGTGGAGGTGCAGATGTTGCAGAACAGTCCAATGTGGCGTTCGCTGTGGTGCTCTGAGCCGCAGAGCGAGACCAGGCGTCTGGCCCGGGCCCAGGAACTGCTGCACTACTGCACCGACGGTGAGCCTTAACCCCTTAACCCTAAACGCTAACCCCTTAACCCCTAAACCCTAACCTCTGACCCCTTAACCCCTAAACCCTAACCTCTAACCCCTTAACCCTTAACACCTAAACCCTAACCTCTGACCCCTTAACCCCTAAACCCTAACCTCTAACCCCTAACCCCTTAACCCTAAACGCTAACCCCTTAACCCCTAAACCCTAACCCCTAAACCCTAACCTCTAACCCCTAAACCCTAACCCCTTAACCCTAACCTCTAACCCCTAAACCCTAAACCCTAACCCCTAACCCCTTAACCCCTAAACCCTAAACCCTAACCCCTTAACCCCTAAACCCTAACCTCTAACCCCTTAACCCTAACCTCTAACCCCTAAACCCTAACCCCTTAACCCCTTAACCCCTAAACCCTAACCCCTTAACCCCTAAACCCTAACCCCTTAACCCCTAAACCCTAACCTCTAACCCCTAAACCCTAACCTCTAACCCCTAAACCCTAAACCCTAACCCCTAACCCCTTAACCCCTAAACCCTAACCTCTAACCCCTTAACCCCTAAACCATAACCTCTAACCCCTTAACCCCTAAACCCTAACCCCTTAACCCCTAAACCCTAACCTCTAACCCCTTAACCCCTAAACTCTAACCTCTAACCCCTAAACCCTAACCTCTAACCCCTTAACCCCTAAACCCTAATCCCTTAACTCCTTAACCCCGTAAACCCTAACCTCTAACCCCTAAACCCTAAACCCTAACCCCTTAACTCCTTAACCCCCAAACCCTAACCTCTAACCCCTTAACCCCTAAACCCTAACCTCTAACCCCTTAACTCCTTAACCCCTTAAACCCAGACCCCTAACTTCTAACCCTGAC
>NC_083762.1:82375765-82388265 GCF_963514075.1 Conger conger
CACAGATATATACACACACACTCACACACACGCACATATATATACACACAGATATATACACACATACACACACAGATATATACACACACACTCACACACAGATATATACACACACACACACTCACACACACACAGATATATACACATACACTCACACACACGCACATATATATACACACACATACACACACACTCACACACACAGATATATACACACACACTCACTCACACACAGATATATATACACACACTCACACACACACAGATATATACATACACATACACACACACACACACTGACACACACACACACAGATATATACACACATACACACACAGATATATATACACACTCATACATACTCACACACATATACACACATACACACACGCATACATACTCACACACACGTACAGACAGACACACACAGACGCACACACATACATACTCACGTACAGACACACACACACACAGACGCACACACATACACACTCACATACACACGCGCACACACACACACACACACACACCCCTGGCTCAGACTGCCTGTGCTCTGGGTTTCCAGGCTTGACGATGGTGAAGGTGTGCGTGACGAAGGACAAGCATCGCTTCTACACCCATGTGACCCAGCCCAGGCGGGAGAGCGCGGGGAGGGATGATGACATCATCACTGTGGGCCAAGGTGTGTCCTCTCCCTGTGTGAAATACTGTACTGTGATTGTTTCTTATGCCCAAACTTTTTGTATTTCTTTTCTTTGTTATTGTTTTATTTGTTATATTCACTTTCATGTTTACTCATTGTTCCTGCTGTCTTGACCAGGTCTCTCTTGTAAAAGAGAGATACTGTCTCAAGAGTCTCCCTGGTTAAATAAAGATTAAATAAAGGTTAACCCTTTCTACTTTGCCCTCTCTTAAGGGCAATTTCCACCTATTTTGTACTAGTCCTATAAAAGTGTCAATATCTCAAAAACTATTCACTGCACCTTGTGTTTTTATAGGTCAGCACTGAATATCTCAATTTCTAAGTCAAGGACCAACCCAGAGCTACTTTATATTTGTGTACAAACGTGATGTCAAACTGTGTACAAAATATGGTAAAGATATCAAATTATTAATACCCAAATTAGGGGCTGATAAGAATCTAAACTACTGTTCTTGCTAGTGCAAGAGTCTTTTTAACAATATGGCACCGCAATTTTGCGGTTTTGTTAGGTATTAATTGAAAGCAGAATGTTTTTCTCTGTGTACAGTGCTGGATGTGGGGTTGGGGTTTGCCGATTTAAAACATGGTGTCGTTTCTCAGGAGCGGAGCAGAGGACGAGGGCTGTGAGTAAATTCGGCTCCTTCTCCGCTCAGCTGGAGAACGGGATCCGCCTCTCCTACAGCCACCACGGCCAATCAGGAGAGAGCGCAGGTGACACCCCAAATATCACGCCCCTAACCACCTCCACATAGCATCACACCCCTGAGTCCTGGCTTCACACCCCTCACATTCTCACGTGACGTTTGCCGTCGGGGATATTTGGGCTCCTGTTGGCCAGCTGTGTTCACACCGGCCTCTGCGGTGTCCCTACTGTGTGTTTCTGTGTGTGCCGAGAATCTGAACTGTGTGTAATAATGACCCTAATAACAGGGGCGGCCTGTAGCGTGGTGGTGAAGGTACATGACCCTGTAGCGTGGTGGTGAAGGTACATGACTGGGACCCGCAAGGTCGGTGGTTCTAATCCCGGTGTAGCCACAATAAGATCCGCACAGCCGTTGGGCCCTTGAGCAAGGCCCATAACCCTGCATTGCTCAAGGGGAGGATTGTCTCCTGCTTAGTCTAATCAACTGTACATCACTCTGGATAAGGGCGTCTGCCATAATGCCAATAATGCCAATAATGTAATAATGTAATAATGTAATAATAATGATAATAATAATAGCAGTTATATGTATGTATGTAGCACTTTCCTCACACTCAAAGCTCTGTACAGTGATGAGAGGAGCTCACCTCAGCCACCTGGGTAAAGCCGCCATTTTGCGGCAGGGCCTCCCCACAGGCAGGCAGTGGACTGTGAGGCTGACGCTGCTGTTTGTGCTGCAGAGGAGAAGGACCCCGCTTTGGCCGCCGTCCTGGACATCCGCCCGCCCCCCACGCCCTCCCCCGCCCCCTCCACCGCCCCCTCCCGCTCCCCCTCCGGAAAACGCCGCAAATCCTCCAAAGGGGCCCGCGCCAACAAGGGGGCCACCCCGCCCCCGGCCCCGCCAGAGAGAGAGGCTCCCAGAGAGGGGCAGGAGCATGATACCCCACCCTCCACTCAGGTAAAACACCCCACACAGGTACACACAGGTGACTCTACCCCACACAGGTACACACAGGTGACTCTACCCCACACAGGTACACACAGGTGACTCTACCACACACAGATACACACAGGTGACTCTACCCCACACAGGTACACACAGGTGACTCTACCCCACACACAGATACACACAGGTGACTCTACCCCACACACAGATACACACAGGTGACTCTACCCCACACAGGTACACACAGATACACTCAGGTGACTCTACCCCACACAGATACACACAGGTGCCTCCTGATAGGCTGGTATAGAACACTGGGCGTGGCTCTTGTTCCTCATGTCCCCTAACCTGCTGTGTGTTTTTGGGGGTGGAGGGGGTTCCTAACCTGCTGTGTGTTTTTGGGGGTGGAGGGGGTTCCTAACCTGCTGTGTGTTTTTGGGGGTGGAGGGGGTTCCTAACCTGCTGTGTGTTTTTGGGGGTGGAGGGGGTTCCTAACCTACTGTGTGTTTTTGGGGGTGGAGGGGGGTTCGGAGAAGACTGTGATGTCTGAGAGTTCTGGAGCGCTCCCAGACCCGGCCCTGCTCCAGTGCCTGAACACCTGCACCCCGCACGGCCTGCTGGTCCAGTTCCTCAGCCCACGGGCCTCAGGTGAGTCTCTCCTGTACACCTGTATGACCTCACACGGGACACCACGATGAGATCACAGCAGCTGCTGGGCCCTTGAGCAAGGCCCTTAACCCCACTGTGCTCCAGGGGGGATTGAGAGAGTGTTGTGAGCGTTGTATGAGCGTTGTGTGAGTGTTGTATGAGCGTTGTGCGAGCATTGTATGAGTGTTGTATGAGCGTTGTGAGAGTGTTGTGAGAGCGTTGTCTGAGCGTTGTGAGAGTGTTGTGAGAGTGTTGTATGAGCATTGTGTGAGTCTTGTAAGAGTGTTGTATGAGCGTTGTGTGAGTGTTGTGAGAGTGTTGTGTGAGCGTTGTGAGAGCGTTGTGAGAGCGTTGTGAGAGCGTTGTGAGCGTTGTGTGAGCGTTGTGTGAGCGTTGTGCTCCTGGTTTCAGCTGTAGAAGATGAGCCCCAGGGGGTGATGGTGAGGCAGAGCTTCCCTGCCCAGGGGCAGAGCAGTATGAGGGGGAGGGATCTCACTCTCTCCCTGGAGAGCTCCAGAGTCATCACCAGCCAGGGCACCGTCATCAAACACATGAGAGATGGCTCCACCCAGGTACCATACACCACTCACACCTACTGTACCACACACCTACTGTACCACTCACCCCTACTGTACCAAATACACGACTGTACCACTTACACCTGCTGTACCTCACACCTACTGTACCTCACACCTTCTGTACCACACACCTACTGTACCACTCACCCCTACTGTACCACACACTACTGTACCACTCACCCCTACTGTACCAAATACACGACTGTACCACTTACACCTGCTGTACCTCACACCTACTGTACCACACACCTACTGTACCACTCACACCTACTGTACCACACACTACTGTACCACTCACCCCTACTGTACCAAATACACGACTGTACCACTTACACCTGCTGTACCTCACACCTACTGTACCTCACACCTTCTGTACCACTCACCCCTACTGTACCACTCACACCTACTGTACCACACACCTACTGTACCTCACCCCTACTGTACCACACACCTACTGTACCACACACCTCCTGTACCACACACACCTACTGTACCACTCACATCTACTGTACCAAATACAGCTGCTGTACCCCCCCCCCCCCCCTCCCCTCACCCACAGGTGCTGTTTGCAGACGGCACAGTCAGCAGCAGCTCTGCTCCTGAACCTGCCCGTAAACCCCCCCCCGGCCCCCCCGAGCCCCCCCCACAGGAAGAGGAAGCGAAGGGTCAGAGGTTGGATATCAAAGACCCGGCGGTGAAGAAGGGTATGATGCAGCCCTTATCCACTTGGGTTAGCATTAGCATCTGTAGCCCTATTGAGGTTAGGGTTAGCATTAGCATCTGCAGCCTTATAGAGGTAGGGTTAGCATTAGCGTCTGCAGCCCTATAGAGGCTAGGGTTAGCATTAGCATCTGCAGCCCTATTGAAGTTAGGGTTAGCATTAGCGTCTGCAGCCCTATAGAGGCTAGGGTTAGCATTAGCATTAGCATCTGCAGCCCTAGAGAGGTTAGGGTTGGACTCCCTTATGAACATGAACATTATGAATATGAATATGATTGTGAATATGAATATGAATATGAGATACTGTGGTCTTCCCCTGCAGGGAAGCAGAGCTCCAAGCCCAGCGTTGTTGCCGTGGCGACTCCAAAGACAGAAGGGGTGGAGCTTGCTGACCAGGGTGGTGCCAAACCGGACACGCCCGAGCATGGCGGAGCTACGCAGTCATGTGACCGCACCTGGGTCACGACCACACCCTCTGGCCTGCGTGTGGCCACCACAGGAAGCAGCGTCCTGCAGACCCCGCCCCTCCTGGCCTACAAAGCCACTGACCCCCTGACAGGAGCAGTGAGTACTGCCCCCTGCAGGCTGGAGGACTGCATACCGCCTTACTGCCCCCTGCAGGCTGGAGGACTGCATGACGCCTTACTCTGGGCAGGACACTGAATGGAGGATTAGGAATATTCGGCAATGCTTTTTTTTACAGCCCATTAAATACCCAGCATTTACTGGATAAATACTGGGTACTGATTGGGTAACTATTCTGTGTTCTGAGGTACATACAGTAGTATGTACCTATGGTGCTTACTGACTTTGCTTCATAGAACACACCACTAAAATCAGAGTAGTTATCTAGTAATTGCACAAGTAGCTGTGTACAGTATTTACCATGAAAAAGGTAACTAATGGGCTGTAAAATAAAGATGTGTAAAATCTTCTGGATGATTTTAATTCTAATGACCAATTATACTTTTAGAGACAGTGCATCTATGAATCATTCTGAACTTAGTAGTGAGTGATGTAACACATGACTGTGGTACCTGTGTGACTCACCTGTGTGACTCACCTGTGTGACTCACCTGTGTGACTCGCCTGTGTGACTCACCTGTGTGACTCGCCTGGGGTACCTGTGTGACTCACCTGTGTGACTCACCTGGGGTACCTGTGTGACTCACCTGTGTGACTCACCTGGGGTACCTGTGTGACTCACCTGTGTGACTCACCTGTGTGACTCACCTGGGGTACCTGTGTGACTCACCTGGGGTACCTGTGTGACTCACCTGGGGTACCTGTGTGACTCGCCTGTGTGACTCACCTGTGTGACTCACCTGTGTGACTCACCTGGGGTACCTGTGTGACTCACCTGTGGCAGGTAATGGTCACGCGGGAGGACAGGGTGGTGATGGTGCTGGAGGCGGGGTCTTTCACCGTGGAGCACGCTGACGGAACCAGAATCTCCACTTTTTACCAGGAGACAGAGGAGCCCCTGGAGACAGGTAAGATCACACTGACCCCTGTTCACCTGGAGACAGGTAAGATCACACTGATCCCTGTTCACCTGGACACAGGTAAGATCACACTGATCCCTGTTCACCTGGACACAGGTAAGATCACACTGATCCCTGTTCACCTGGACACAGGTAAAATCTCACTCACAGATCACCCAGACACAGATAAGATCATATGAATCACCTGAGACAGGTAGGATCACAATACTAACCTCACACTGAGAGTACAAAAGAATTGACATAATACACAGAACCTGACACAAACTATGACACACCAACAGACATTGGTGATAAGCAGCATGGGCCATTGAAAAACAGAAATTATTTAACTGATGAATAGTGACTATTGGGATTTGATGTTATTGTTTAGGAGGACAGGAAGTTGTCACCATGACCAGGAAGCAGAAGCTGGTGAGGGTGGAGTGTGAGGGGTTTGTTGCCGTGGTGATGAGCTGTGAGGAGGGCAGCTGCTCCGCTCTGTTTCCCGAGGAAACGGTCGTCACCGCCCACCCCGGCGCAGCCTATCAGGTGAGCTACAGGTGACCTACAGGTGAGCTACAGGTGTGCGGCAGGTGGGCGTGGTCAGTTCACATATGGGCGTGGTCAGTACACATAAGGGCATGGTCAGCACATACAGTGCATCCGGAAAGTATTCACAGCGCTTCACTTTTTCCACATTTTGTTATGTTACAGCCTTATTCCAAAATTGATTAAATTCACATATATGGGCGTGGTCAGAACACAGATGGGCGTGGTCAGGTGTGTGCCTCTGTCCTGCAGGTATTTCCCTCGGCGGGGGGGCAGCTCTGTATCCATGACGACGGCACAGCGACCTACACCTCCTACCCTGGTCCCAGCTCAGCTCTGACCCCTGCTGGCCACAAACCAGAACTACAGCCAACCTGCTACACCATGAGGCACACCGCTGACATCATCTGTGAGGTCACCGACCCTGAGGGGAACCTGTTTCAGGTGAGCACACCTGCCTGTGTCATACTACAGGTGAGCACACCTGCCTGTGTCATACTACAGGTGAGCACACCTGCCTGTGTCATACTGCAGGTGAGCACATCTACCTGTGTCATACTGCAGGTGAGCACACCTGCCTGTGTCATACTGCAGGTGAACACACCTGCCTGTGTCATACTGCAGGTGAGCACATCTACCTGACTAATGCTAATGAAGGAAAGAGGAATTAAATATCACATGTTCATCATCGCAAAGCCTGCTTAGTCTCATCACAGTAATCAGTCAATTAATCAATGGATAAATGTATGTGTGCACCCAGGTGATGGTGGATGGGGAAACCTCAGCTGTCGTCTCCAGTCGTGAAGAAGGCTTAGAGGAAGAAAGAGAGGAGGAAGAGGAGGAGGGTGAGGGAGAGGGAGAGGAGCAGGAGGGAGAAAGTGACTCAGAAAAGGCAAAACAGCTAAAGTTTCCGTGTGTGAGGCATAAAGAGGACTCACCCAGGTAAGGGCTCTGTGGAGCTGGGTGCAACGTAATGGTGTATTATTGGGTTTGGTTGGTGTAAATTAGGAGTATTACAGGTTTTGGTTGGTGTAAATTAGGAGTATTACAGGTTTTGGTTGGTGTAAATTGTGTGCTGTTTGTATAAATTGTGTGTGTTATTTGTGTGCTTCCAGGTTCTTTGTTGGTGTAAAGTGTGTGTGTGTGTGTTATTGGTGTAAAGTGTGTGTGTGTGTGTGTGTGTGTTATTGGTGTAAAGTGTGTGTGTGTGTGTTATTGGTGTAAAGTGTGTGTGTGTGTGTGTGTGTGTGTGTAAAGTGTGTGTGTTGTGCGTGTTATTGGTGTAAAGTGTGTGTGTGTGTTATTGGTGTAAAGTGTGTGTGTGTGTGTAAAGTGTGTGTATTGTGTGTGTTATTGGTGTAAAGTGTGTAAACTGTGTGTGTGTTATTGGTGTAAAGTGTGTAAACTGTGTGTGTGTTATTGGTGTAAAGTGTGTGTGTGTGTTATTGGTGTAAAGTGTGTAAACTGTGTGTGTGTTATTGGTGTAAAGTGCGTGTGTGTAAAGTGTGTGTGTGTGTGTGTTATTGGTGTAAAGTGTGTGTGTGTGTAAAGTGTGTGTGTGTGTGTGTGTTATTGGTGTAAAGTGTGTGTGTGTGTAAAGTGTGTGTGTGTGTGTGTTATTGGTGTAAAGTGTGTGTGTGTAAAGTGTGTGTGTGTGTTATTGGTGTAAAGTGTGTGTGTGTAAAGTGTGTGTGTGTGTGTTATTGGTGTAAAGTGTGTGTGTGTGTAAAGTGTGTGTGTGTGTTTCAGGTTCTTTGTGGTCCAGGAGGACGGCTCAGGCATAGAGATGCTGCGCTCCTGTGACGTTGAGCTCTTCCTGTGCGCCGCGCACTCTGACCCCTCTGTTGCCGTGCTCAAGGAGCCAATCCCTGAGCTGCAAGGTGTGCCAGCCCCTCCCACACGTACCGCCCCTGAAGCCCCTCCCACTCGCACAGGCTCAGAGGTCTCTCGTACAGAGAATAGGCTGTGGACATATTTGTATATTTGTATATGTGCATATTTGTATAGAGGACAGTCTGAAGCCTAGTGGCTCAGTAGCGTAGTGGTTAAGGCCTGTAGCATAGTGGGGCCTGTAGCGTAGTGGTTAAGGCCTGTAGCGTAGTGGTTAAGGCCTGTAGCGTAGTGGGGCCTGTAGCATAGTGGTTAAGGCCTGTAGCATAGTGGGGCCTGTAGCGTAGTGGTTAAGGCCTGTAGCATAGCGGTTAAGGCCTGTCGCATAGTGGTTAAGGCCTGTAGTGTAGTGGGGCCTGTAGCGTAGTGGGGCCTGTAGTGTAGTGGAGCCTGTAGTGTAGCCTGTAGTGTAGTGGGGCCTGTTGTGTAGTGGAGCCTGTAGTGTAGTGGGGCCTGTAGTGTAGTGGGGTCTGTAGTGTAGTGGGGCCTGTAGTGTAGTGGGGCCTGTAGTGTAGTGGGGCCTGTTGTGTAGTGGAGCCTGTAGTGTAGTGGGGTCTGTAGTGTAGTGGAGCCTGTAGTGTAGTGGGGCCTGTAGTGTAGTGGGGCCTGTAGTGTAGTGGAGCCTGTAGTGTAGTGGGGCCTGTAGTGTAGTGGAGCCTGTAGTGTAGTGGAGCCTGTAGTGTAGTGGAGCCTGTAGTGTAGTGGGGCCTGTAGTGTAGTGGGGCCTGTAGTGTAGTGGAGCCTGTAGTGTAGTGGGGCCTGTGGTGTAGTGGAGCCTGTAGTGTAGTGGAGCCTGTAGTGTAGTGGGGCCTGTAGTGTAGTGGGGCCTGTAGTGTAGTGGGGCCTGTAGCATAGTGGTTAAGGCCTGTAGCGTAGTGGTTAAAGCCTGTAGCGTAGTGGTTAAGGCCTGTAGCATAGTGGTTAAGGCCTGTAGCGTAGTGGTTAAGGCCTGTAGCGTAGTGGTTAAGGCCTGTAGCGTAGTGGGGCCTGTAGCGTAGTGGGGCCTGTAGCGTAGTGGTTAAGGCCTGTAGCGTAGTGGTTAAGGCCTGTAGCATAGTGGTTAAGGTAAATGACCTTGTAGCATAGTGGTTAAGGTACATGACCCTGTAGCATAGTGGTTAAGGTACATGACCCTGTAGCATAGTGGTTAAGGTACATGACCCTGTAGCGTAGTGGTTAAGGCACATGACCCTGTAGCGTAGTGGTTAAGGTACATGACCCTGTAGCGTAGTGGTTAAGGTACATGACCCTGTAGCATAGTGGTTAAGGTACATGTCCCTGTAGCGTAGTGGTTAAGGTACATGACCCTGTAGCGTAGTGGTTAAGGTACATGACCCTGTAGCGTAGTGGTTAAGGTACATGACCCTGTAGCGTAGTGGTTAAGGTACATGACCCTGTAGCGTAGTGGTTAAGGTACATGACCCTGTAGCGTAGTGGTTAAGGTACATGACTGTAGTGTAGTGGTTAAGGCACATGACCCTGTAGCGTAGTGGTTAAGGTACATGACCCTGTAGCGTAGTGGTTAAGGTACATGACCCTGTAGCGTAGTGGTTAAGGTAAATGACTGGGACACGCGAGGTCGATGGTTCTAATCCTGGTGTAGCCACAATAAGATCTGCACAGCCGTTGGGCCCTTGAGTAGGGCCCTTAACCCTGCATTGCTTCGGGGGAGGATTGTCTCCTGCTTAGTCTAATCAACCGTAAGTTGCTTTGGATGATAGTGTCAGCTAAATAACTGTAATGTAACTTGCTCAGGGTGTGCTCATGGCTCACACAGCGTGTGTGTGCTCCTCAGGAGTTTGGGGTATAACCGTGCTGCGACCCTGTCCTAAAGACCTCTGGTCTCGCTGGCTGTCCCCAAAACCGAGTGATGACATCACACCCACCAACCTCCGGTCCAGGAGATGGGACACGTTCCCTGCCAGAGAGGTGACCCAAAACTGCTCAGTTCAGTTTTATTCATATTGTGCGTTTTACAGAAGACTTTCACAAGGACACTACAGAGTAACAGAAGCGCAAACACCAGACCTGCACCCCAAAACCAGACCTGCACCCCAAAACCAGACCTGCACCCCAAAACCAGACCTGCACCCCCCAAAATATAAAGCATATGAGGTTAAAGAAAACTCCCTATACAGGGGGATGGCATCCACTGGCCAGCATGTTGCAATGCAATGGGTCTACAAACAGAAATGTGTTAAGAAATGATATTATAACAAATCAAATGCGTTGGACAGGTTGCAGTTAGGCAGGATATTAACTGGGGAAAGTAGGAAGTCCAGGTGATTGGAAAGATAGGAATCAGTTTAGAGTCATGGTGATGCGTGTGGGGATGCGTGTGGTGATGCGTGTGGGGATGCGTGTGGGGATGCGTGTGGGGATGCGTGTGGGGATGCGTGTGGGGATGCGTGTGGGGATGCGTGTGGTGATGCGTGTGTAAGTCCAGGATGTGGGGATGCGTGTCTGATAAGTGTTCCCACTGAGATTCATAATCAGTCCGTCACATTCACATTCATACTTTATGTGTTAGTGCTTTTTAAAATATTATATATCCCAGCTCTGCATCTTGGTGTTGGCAGGCAGGAGTGGTGCCACATGGGGGCGCTCTCACATGCTCTTCCTCTGTGGTTTCAGAGAAAGACCCCGGGCCCCCCGTTGGGCTCCACCCTGGGGCGGGGCCTCTGTCTGGAGGAGAGGCCGAGGCCCCGCCCCCCTGCACCTGTGCTCACCTGCCCAGAGGTGCTGGAGGTGCGGCAGCTGGTCCAGTATCGGCCAATCAGCAGCCGGCTCCGCTGGAAGCTGGAGAAGAGGCTGCAGGTCTGTGACGCCATTACAGCGCCTCCTCAACACGCCATTAAAGCCCGTCCTCAACACGCCATTACAGCGCCTCAACACGCCATTACACCTCCTCAACACGCCATTACACCTCCTCAACACGCCATTAAAGCCCCTCCTCAACACGCCATTACAGCACCTCAACACGCCATTAAAGCCCCTCCTCAACACGCCATTACAGTGCTTCAACACGCCATTACAGCACCTCCTCAACACGCCATTACAGCACCTCAACACGCCATTACAGCACCTCAACATGCCATTACAGTGCCTCCTCAACACGCCATTACACCTCCTCAACACGCCATTACAGCACCTCAACACGCCATTACAGCGCCTCAACACGCCATTACAGCGCCTCAACACGCCATTACAGTGCCTCAACACGCCATTACAGTGCCTCCTCAACACGCCATTACAGCACCTCCTCAACACGCCATTACAGCACCTCAACACGCCATTACAGCCCCTCAACACGCCATTACAGCCCCTCCCTCCTCCTTTAGTGTTATAATTATGATTATGATTATGATCGTTCTTAAATTACAATGTCTGTGGTCACGTAACCCTCATGCCCAGACACTGAACAGGTCATGTGAGCCTCTGTCCTGTCAATTCTGTGCGTAGCTACATCATTATACACATTGTTATGCATCACTATGTATATTACCTTAATTGCATGGTGTTTATCACACACTGAGACCCCTGTGATGCTCCCAGAGGTACCTGGAGCTCCTGCTGCAGAGGGAGCGGCTCTGTGAGGAGGTGCGGCTGAAGGAGCCGCGCACGGAGGAGGAGAAGGTGCACGCCACCGACCTGCTGCAGCTGGTGCTGGTGAGAGAGGATCCATCCGCCTCCGCGTGTGATTCAGCCCCAGTGTGATTCAGCTTCAGAGTGATTCAGCCTCAGAGTGTGATTCAGCCCCAGAGTGTTATTCAGCCTCAGTGTGATTCAGCCCCAGAGTGTTATTCAGCCCCAGTGTGATTCAGCCCCAGAGTGTGATTCAGTTTCAGAGTGATTCAGCCTCAGAGTGTGATTCAGCCTCAGTGTGATTCAGCCCCAGAGTGTGATTTAGCCTTAGAGTGTGATTCAGCCCCAGTGTGATTCAGCCTCAGTGTGATTCAGCCCCAGTGTGATTCAGCCTCAGTGTGATTCAGCCCCAGTGTGATTCAGCCTCAGTGTGATTCAGCCTCAGAGTGTGATTCAGCCTCAGTGTGATTCAGCCCCAGAGTGTGATTCAGTTTCAGAGTGATTCAGCCCCAGAGTGTGATTCAGCCCCAGTGTGATTCAGCCCCAGTGTGATTCAGCCCCAGAGTGTGATTTAGCCTTAGAGTGTGATTCAGCCCCAGTGTGATTCAGCCTCAGTGTGATTCAGCCCCAGTGTGATTCAGCCTCAGTGTGATTCAGCCCCAGTGTGATTCAGCCTCAGTGTGATTCAGCCCCAGAGTGTGATTTAGCCTTAGAGTGTGATTCAGCCCCAGTGTGATTCAGTTTCAGTGTGAT
>NC_083762.1:82398265-82413265 GCF_963514075.1 Conger conger
CCCGGAACCCTTCCAAAACTGGAACATGGACTTAAGTGAGAACAGCTGTTTTGGGTTTTACTCCGTGAACTTTTCCAGCTAACCCTGCCTCGTGATGTACCCCCCAGAACATGTTCAGTGTAGCCGTGTAGCGTGGCTTTACTTTATTTACAGGCAAACTGAGTGATTTTTCTACTTCAGCAAACCTGAGGCATGTTTTTATCTTTTGACACCAGGATATTTGCTGAAGCAAGCAAAATTAATATTTTATTATACTAAATATTTGAAAAACTTAAAAAATGAATATATAAATATAATATTTGTCTGTTGATGGATGCACAAAGTACTTATACCCATAATACTTATACCCATAATACTTTCTTTTTCTTTCCCAGATGAAGAAATGCCCTTGGTTGCCTGATATACACACACAGAGGCACACACAAGAACAGTCGCACACACACTCACACAGACACAGTCACACCCACACACAGTCGCACACACACACACACACACACACACAGACACACAGTCGCACACACACACACACACACACACACACACACAAATGTTTTACTATTGGAAGATTATCTAAAGTGTGAAACTCTGTACCTGAACATAAAAAAACGTGAAAATAAAACAATGTGTAATAAAAAATGTATGACCACTGTCATTACTTTCTTTTCTCATCAGATTGTATGCTTTTGTCATCTGATAGCGTTACAGTGTCCTGGTAGCTATTTAATTGGAAAAAAAGTATGCATTTTAGGTAGATATAGAAAACTTGCATTTATAGAAAACAAGACTGACTGCATTAGTACTTTATATTAAATGTATATAATACCAGAGAAAACACATACACAAAATGGTTTTGTTCGGATTTGAGTTTCTGATTAGAATTTAACTCGGGAAAGTACAACCTGCAACAAATCTCCGTTGTCTCAACCAATATAAAAAAATAGAAATGAAAAACTACAGTTCCCAGAAAAAATAAAGCGGATTTCCGCATTCATACGCGACTCTGGCGCGCCCCTTCCTATGACAACAAGAATAACATGGCTTCTAATGTGGCATCAGGGAAGTATTCGCTCTACAACGAACAATTTCCTAAGAGTTTACAGCAGGGCTTCCAGGAGCTAAGGGAATCCGTGTGCCTTTGCGACATCCAGCTGGTCGCTGAGGACCGGAGGTTTTGGGCGCACAGGTCGGTCCTCGCCGCGGCGAGCCCGTACTTCAGGGTGATGTTCAGCAGCGATATGCGGGAGAGGACCATGGAGGCGGTGGAGCTGAAGGCGATCCCGGCTATAGGTCTGGAGTGTGCGCTGGACTTTATATACACGTCTCTGCTGAACGCGGACTTTGACAGCATGGAGGATGTTCTTCTTGCGTCCACGCATCTACAGGTGGCCGACCTGACAGACTGCTGCGCCCGGATACTAAAGGAATGGCTACGCGTGGACAACGTTTTCGAAATCCTGTCTCTCTCTGAAAGATACGACCTTCCGGCGCTGAAGTCCCACTGTATAGCCTTCATTTCGCAGAACCTCCGTGCGGTTCTGAGGACGCGAGAAAACTCGCTGCTGCAGATAGACTGGGAGTGTTTCTCCGGCTTGCTGAGGAGAGACGACGTCAACCCGCTGGTCTCCGAGAGCGACATCCTGGAACTCGCAATTAATTGGTTAAATCACGATCGGGAAGGCAGGGAGCAGTGGTTGGAGCCGCTTGTGAGGGAGATCCGGCTCGGTCTGATCTTCCCCTCGGACGTAGACTACGATTCGGAGGGCCACCTGTGCTCCTCTGCCCAGCTATTGCGCGAGTCGGTCCCGCGGGGGGACGCGTACCTCCGCACGCTGCGCAGAGGGGACGCGCGCTTCGAGACCGACGTCTCCTTCCACAACTGGTTCAAAATCCGGTCCACGCGAAAAGGCGTGCTGGCCACTTGCGGTAAAACCACCGGAAGTCTGGAATGCGGCGAGATCATGGTGGGTAATAATTATGACACCAAACAAAGTTGTGCGTGTTCCGTGTTTTCATCACATAAAGTAGGACACTGTTAAATCATAAGTCTTATTTAACGTAATGTAATGTGGTGACTTGTGCAGGTTTTGACGGGGAAGTCTATGGACTCGTGGGATACGATCAGTCGAAGGAAGGGGATGTACAATCACTGCACTGTCGTGCTGGACGACTTCCTGTATCTCATAGGTAAGGGGATTAGATTGTATTATTTTCTTTCTAGAGGAAGAAAATTTCTAGAAAGAAAATGATCACAGTGCACATGCCACAGTGCAACACAGTGTGTTCATAAATAAATACAAGCATAAATCAGTGATTCACACATTGTTTAATGGATTTACGCATGTAGACCAAAAAATAAAAACAAAAAAATACACAGCTAACATACATGGAGTTATTGTATTGCTTCAGTAAAAGCCGCACATTTTGCTCAAACTGCCACGTTTGAATTTGAGAGCGAGAGAGGGGGAGGTTTTTATTGGGCATTGATGATGAGGACCCTGAGTGAGACCGTTAGTCTCTTGCCAGGTAATCAATACCCAAAACCCATGCCCACCTGTAGAGTCCTACAGGTGCTGAACCCATACCCCCGTATAGAGCCGTGTGGGTGCTGAACCCATGCCCACCTGTATAGAGCGTGTGGGTGCTGAACCCATGCCCACCTGTATAGAGCGTGTGGGTGCTGAACCCATGCCCACCTGTATAGAGCGTGTGGGTGCTGAACCCATGCCCACCTGTATAGAGCGTGTGGGTGCTGAACCCATGCCCACCCGCTGTGCTCCTGTAGTGACGTGCTCTGTTGTCCTCTGAGGGGGGCAGAACTCCTGGTTCAGCGATAACCATGAGGAGGAGGCCGTGGCCTCAGTGTGGAGGTTCGACCCGCGGTTCCACCGCTGGACCAAGATGGCCGACATGAACGTGAGTCTCCCCCCAGAGGGGCTTGACACGGTGCTGCTCTTTACAGCCTCCCTGTGAAACACCGCCTTCCAAATGAAACACATTTACACACCACGCACTTTATGAGTTACTTATTAGACTTCTTTTTTTGCTTCTGCTGCTGTAGCCTGTCCACTTAGAGTTATGATGCGTTTTGTGTTCAGAGATGCTCTTCTGCATACCACTGTTGTAATGTGTGGTTATTTGTGTTACTGTCACCTTCCTGTCAGCTTTGACCAGTCTGGCCCTTCTCCTGTGACATCTCTCATTAACAAGGCGCTTCTGTCTGCAGAACTGCTGCTTACTGGTTTTTTTTGTTTGTTTGTTTTTTGCGCCATTCTTTGCAAACTCTAGAGCAGTGGTTCTTCACCTTATTGGAGGTACTGAACCCTGAAAGCTTCATCAGTGCGTTCACCGAACCCTTTGTAATTGGAAAAATAAAATATTAGGTATATATTTTATGACCCCTGCCGAACCCCTGAGACTGTCTCAACGAACCCCTGGGGTTCAATCTACCCAGGTTAAGAACCACTGAACTAGAGACTAGTGTGTGTGTGTGTGTGTGTGTGTGTGTGTGTGTGTGTGTGTGTGTGTGTGTGTGTGAGAGAAAATCCGAGGAGATCAGCAGTTTCTGTGATACTCAAACCAACCTGTCTGCCACCAACAGTCATTCCACAGTCAAAGCCACTTGGATCACCTTTTCCCCCCATTCTGATGGCTAATGTGAACATTATCTGAAGCTGGCCCTTCATCGCCGTGACGACACTGTCTTAGAACATATCCAATCAGGAGTCTGTCTGCGAGAGCGTGTCCAATCAGGGCTGAGGTGTGATGTTGTGGGCGTTGCCAGGTGCGGAGGCGGCGGTTCCACTGCAGTGTCCTGGGGGGCGGGGTCTATGCGGTGGGGGGGCGGGGCGAGGGCGGGCTTCTGTTCTCAGCCGAGCGGTACAGCCCCGCCCACAACCGCTGGACCCACATCCGCGCCCTGCCCCGCCCCCTGTCCAGCCATGCCGGGGCCGTGTACCAGGACCAGCTCTACGTCTGCGGTACGCTGTCCCAGCATGCACCATTACATTACAGAGTGTGTGTGTGTGTGAGTGTGTGTGAGAGTGTGTGAGAGTGTGAGAGTGAGAGAGTGAGAGAGTGTGAGAGTGAGAGAGTGAGTGAGTGAGTGAGTGAGTGAGTGTGAGAGTGTGAGAGTGTGAGAGTGAGAGTGTGTGAGTGTGAGTGAGTGTGTGTGAGAGAGAGAGAGAGAGTGAGTGAGAGAGTGAGAGAGAGAGTGAGAGAGAGTGAGAGTGTGTGTGAGAGAGAGAGAGAGAGTGAGTGAGAGAGTGAGAGAGAGAGTGAGAGAGAGTGAGAGTGTGAGAGTGAGAGTGAGTGAGTGAGTGAGTGAGTGAGTGAGTGAGTGTGAGAGTGTGAGAGTGTGAGAGTGTGAGAGTGTGAGAGTGTGTGAGAGAGTGAGAGAGTGCGTGAGAGAGTGAGAGAGTGCGTGAGAGAGTCCCATACCCAGCCCCTGTGCTCTCTCTCCTCCAGGGGGTTCCTCAGGGGAGGTGTTCTCAGACGCTCTGTTCTGCTACGCTCCGGATCGGGACGAGTGGACCCGCCTGGCACCTCTCCGTCACGCCCGCGGGTTCCACAGCATGAGCACCGTGCACCACCACATCTACGTCATCGGTGAGTCACCACAGCTACGTCATACCGTACAACACCACATCTACGTCATACCGTGCAACACCACATCTACGTCATACCGTGCAACACCACATCTACGTCATCGGTGAGTCACCACAGCTACGTCATACCGTACAACACCACATCTACGTCATACCGTGCAACACCACATCTACGTCATACCGTGCAACACCACATCTACGTCATCGGTGAGTCACCACATCTACGTCATACCGTGCAACACCACATCTACGTCATCGGTGAGTCACCACATCTACGTCATACCGTACAACACCACATCTACGTCATCGGTGAGTCACCACATCTACGTCATACCGTGCAACACCACATCTACGTCATACCGTGCAACACCACATCTACGTCATACCGTGCAACACCATATCTACGTCATACCGTACAACACCACATCTACGTCATACCGTGCAACACCACATCTACGTCATACCGTGCAACACCACATCTACGTCATACCGTACAACACCACATCTACGTCATACCGTGCAACACCACATCTACGTCATACCGTGCAACACCACATCTACGTCATCGGTGAGTCACCACATCTACGTCATACCGTACAACACCACATCTACGTCATCGGTGAGTCACCACATCTACGTCATCGGTGAGCGAGAGCGTGTGAGATAGTGAGCGTGAGTGAGTGAGAGTGAGAGCGAGAGAGAGAGAGAGTGAGAGTGAGAGTGAGAGTGAGTGAGAGTGAGAGTGAGTGAGTACCTGATTACCTGACTCGTGTTTTACATGGCTAGTTTTACATGGCTAGTTTTACATGGCTAGAAGTTTGCATGGCTAGTGTTGGCTAGTTGCTGATTTTACCTGGCTCGGATTTTGCCTACTGATTTTACCTGGCTAATGTCGGGGTGGCCTGTAGCGTAGTGGTTAAGGTAAATGACTGGGACACGCAAGGTCGGTGGTTCTAATCCCGGTGTAGCCACATTAAGATCCGCACAGCCGTTGGGCCCTTGAGCAAGGCCCTTAACCCTGCACTGCTCCTGCTTAGTCTAGTCTAATCAACTGTACATCGCTCTGGATAAGAGCGTATGCCAATAATGTAATCTAATGTAATGTTTTACCTGGCTAGGGTATTACCTGTCCCTGTTTTAAGGGGGGGGTTCTGTGCTTCTCGTCCACAGGGGGGGTGGTGATTGGGGGCGGAGGGGGCAGGGGGGGGCGCTCGTACTCAGACCTGCTGGTGACGGAGTGTTACTCCCCCCGGGACGACCAGTGGACCGAGCTGCGCCCCCTCCCGGCCGGGCACAGTCAGCACGGCGCCACGGCCGTCGGCCAAACCATCTACATCCTGGGGGGGTTCTCCTGGACGGCCGAGGGCTTCCTGAGCGCTGTGCACCTGTACGACACGCAGAGTGACACCTGGGCCGCCGGCCCGCCCCTGCCCCGCCCGCTGGTGGGCCTCTCCAGCGCCACGCTCACCCTCCCCCACCGCGTCTGCCCGGCGCACGATGATGATGTCGCCGCCCAGCCCGTGGAGTGACTGTAGATGTGTAGCTCTTCTGCAGTGCTGAAGGACGACCACAGGGGGCGCTGTGTGTGTGTGTGAGAGTGTGTCTGTGTCATTTGTGTGTGTGTGTGTGTGTGAGAGAGAGTGCGTGCGTGTGCGTGTGTGTGTGTCTGTGTCATTTATGTGTGTGTGAGAGAGTGCGTGTGTGCGTCTGTGTGTGCGTCTCATTTGTACATGTGCATAAGTGCATAAGATTGTTTCCGTCAGTGCTGTGTTTTCACAGAGCGTAATCGCATGTGGATGGGCTCACAGTACTGGGTTCAGCGAGCTGGGACGGACTATCCAGTTTATTATTATTACAGCTGTGCAGCCTCGGTCAGTGCATGCTTTATTGCATTTTTCAATAAAAATTATAAAAGCCACAGTTAGACTTGCTCTTTCATCAGAATATATAATTTCACTGATTCGACCAAAGATTCTGTTTGTGGTGAAAAGTATGCCTGCCATCCCAGAAGATCAGCACTGCTCCTAGATCAGTCTGGACTGGGGCTTCGGGCAGGAGGAGCTGTCTAACACTGATCCTAGATCAGTCTGGGCTGGGGCTTCGGGCAGGAGGAGCTGTCTAACACTGATCCTAGATCAGTCTGGGCTGGGGCATCGCGCAGGAGGAGCTGTCTAACACTGATCCTAGATCAGTTTGGACTGGGGTTTCGGGCAGGAGGAGCTGTCTAACACTGATCCTAGATCAGTCTGGACTGGGGTTTCGGGCAGGAGGAACGGTCTGTTTGAGCGTCTCGTCCTTCCTGTGACGGAGCGTTTCCTGAGCCTGACTGAAGGGGCCGCTGTTTCACTGTTTCAGACCCTTTACACTGTTCCCTCTAGAGCCGGGATGGGACTGTTCTCTCTAGAGCCGGGATGGGACTGTTCTCTAGAGCCGGGATGGGACTGTTCCCTCTAGAGCCGGGATGGGACTGTTCCCTCTAGAGCCGGGATGGGACTGTTCTCTCTAGAGCCGGGATGGGACTGTTCTCTCTAGAGCCGGGATGGGACTGTTCTCTCTAGAGCCGGGATGGGACTGTTCTCTCTAGAGCCGGGATGGGACTGTTCTCTCTAGAGCCGGGATGGGACTGTTCTCTCTAGAGCCGGGATGGGACTGTTCTCTCTAGAGCCGGGATGGGACTGTTCTCTCTAGAGCCGGGATGGGACTGTTCTCTCTAGAGCCGGGATGGGACTGTTCTCTCTAGAGCCGGGATGGGACTGTTCTCTCCGAGGACCCAATTTGATGACCACTGCTTTTTATTACGGGGTGCTTACAGACTCCCTCACCTGTACTGCACTCCGTGTGTGAGCCAAGTCAAACTGCAGGGAAATATAGCCTCCACACATACGTAACTTACACTGAAGTGGGACATTTCTTCACGAGCCATAGCTACAGCAGAAGCCCTCTCATCAGTTGCACTGTGAACTGTGTGAATATATCATTACAGATTCTGAACACTAAAGTGAAATTCTGTTCAACGGAGACATTTATCAAGCCTGTCAGTTTATGAACTGTCTGCTGGTAGTCAATATAGTAGACAGATTGCTACTCAACTTTTAAAATCTTAATTTAACACAATCTTCTGTATAATATTATTCATCAGCCAAAATTGCCTTTAAAATGAGACCTTTCTATTGGTTTGTGTTTTTCAAGACCATGTATGTCTGAAATAAAGCTTGACTTTAGAAAATCCATATGTGTATAACTTACTGTAACCCCACTGCTGCAGAGTAAAACCCACAAAGCAGGATTACTGAGTTAGCTGGATAACTGCACTGAGTAAAACCCACAAAGCAGGATTACTGAGTTAGCTGGATAACTGCACTGAGTAAAACCCACAAAGCAGGATTACTGAGTTAGCTGGATAACTGCACTGAGTAAAACCCACAAAGCAGGATTACTGAGTTAGCTGGATAACTGCACTGAGTAAAACCCACAAAGCAGGATTACTGAGTTAGCTGGTTAACTGCACTGAGTAAAACCCACAAAGCAGGATTACTGAGTTAGCTGGATCACTGCACTGAGTGAAACCCAGAACAGCTCTTTTTATTTCACTTTAAATCTCTGGGAATCCTGTATGAGCCAAAAATGATCTGCCAAGCAAGTATCGACTCTGAAGTTTATAGTAAACCAATATCTTTATTATTGTAAATGTTCTTTGTTTCGAGTTATTCAGCAGGAAAATATGCACTGTGCTTTTCTGTTTTTAATATTTTAATGTTTCCTCGTATTATTTTCTGTGAAGTTGGAAAGCAGCATGCTATCATGACTCACAACAGGAAGATATTTTTATTTCCCCAAGTAGAACTGTCCCTACAGAAGGCCAGGAACTCAAAACACGTTCCACTGCTTATTATCTGCCATTTCCCTGAATAAACCGACTAGAACTGAGGAGCCATGAAGAATATGTCACGGAACAGAGACAGCCAATCACGTGCTGCGGAATGCTGCGCTGCACAGATGTTTCTTAAACAGAGAAATACAAATAAGGACACAGAACAGACAGCGGACGACAATGTTTGAACGAGTGCATGCATCTCAAAAGTATATCTTTAGCACATATTGCAGTGTGAATTCATACACTAATCCCTGTGATTAAGAAGAGATAGGATGATTTTGTGCTAAAAAGGGTAAAAGTTTTGAAGCCTGGAAAATGTTACGATGTGGGAGGGGGGGGGGGGGGGGGGGCTGTATTTGTGTTGTACTGTGATGGATGGACATAGACCATTAAGCTCCTCGTTGTGATATGTCCTTTAAGCAAAGAAACTGAGTTTGGAAATGGGCTGTTTTTATTGGCTATTACCCAGTTCTTTGATTGTCCATTTGTTCCTGACACAGCACATCTGGGGCACATCATAACCCCCCCCCCCCCCCCCCCCCTTCAGAACAGAGAGGGGTCTGTACAGCTTGGGGTCTGGCTGGGGGCTTTTTTAATTTGACACATTATCCTGAATCGCTGAATGGCAGATTAATATCCTTCCCCTCTTACTCGAGACTGCTGGCTGGTCACATACACCTGATACACTTCCTGTAGAGCCTTGCATTCTCCTTATAAAATTATACATACAGAAAATGCAATGCGTTTTATAGGGTATAGGGAAATAGCAGGTTTTACAAAGCATTTTATCTATTTAAAAAAGGTAATCAAATTCATACATTCATACTTTGTTCATCCACCTAAGATTTTACTACTTTTTTCAAGTGATGAGCATGATTAGGTTTGGGGGCAACAGGACATTTTTATTTTGTTCATCAGTAACAAATCAACTTGAAACCAGACTTTATAATCAATATTCAGTATCCCAGTCCCAGTCCCTGTATCACTGCTGAGATGAAGGTTTCAGTCCCTTCAGTGTAAATGATGAATCACTGTTCCTCACAGCCATGCAGACACCGCATCCAAAGAGCTGATTTATCTCTGAGAGAAATGCTGAACTTACAGTGACCGGTGTCTCAGAGCTGACTGACTGCCCAGCTGTTCATGTCTGTTCATGTGGAGACTGCTAGCATGTTGCATATTAATCTTTTCATATGCAGACAGAGTAATATTGGTAAGATTAACTGTGTGGATCCTGATTGGTCCAGAATGAGCCAATGGCTGTGGTCCAGCTGCCTTAACTACAGGAGAGCACAAAACCCCCAAGCCTCCAGAACCCCCAAGCCTCCAGAACCCCTAAGCCTCCAGAACCCCCAAGCCTCCAGAACCCCCAAGCCTCCAGAACCCCCAAGCCTCCAGAACCCCCAAGCCTCCAGAACCCCCAAACCTCCAGAACCCCTAAGCCTCCAGAACCCCCAAGCCTCCAGAACCCCCAAGCCTCCAGAACCCCTAAGCCTCCAGAACCCCCAAGCCTCCAGAACCCCCAAGCCTCCAGAACCCCCAAGCCTCCAGAACCCCTAAGCCTCCAGAACCCCCAAGCCTCCAGAACCCCCAAGCCTCCAGAACCCCCAAGCCTCCAGAACCCCTAAGCCTCCAGAACCCCCAAGCCTCCAGAACCTGAATCTGACTCCATCTAGTTGTCATTTTTACCCCTTTCTGTTCAGTTTCATTATTAGCACTGTGAAACTGTTAAGCTGGGTCAAATATACCCATGACTTTGTTTTAAACACAAAAATACTCTATATTATCTGTATATCAATTCCAAACAATATAAACAATATGCTGAATATGGTTGATGGTTACAATTTACGTGTCAGATCACATTTCATATGAAAATAAAAATTCACTATAGTGAAGCCATAGGGACATTCATTGTCATTAATGGTAGCTGGTATTTCACACTGGTCATAGCTGGCTTTTACACCAGGGAGCAGTATTGCCTTAAGAGGAGCCACAGTTTGTGAAATAAATGAGTAAGCTCTCATCAATGCATTCCAGAATGGGGATGTCGATTTGAAAAGCAAGTGAGCTCAGAATAGAAATGAATACATTTATTATACATACATTTCTACGGCCAATATGAATAAAGTGTCATGTTGAATACAAGATTAATTGGCAAGGACAGCAGCCCATGCTCAACTGTGCAGACTAAATAAAGTTTTATTATCTGATATTAAATATAGTTTAACAGTCTTGGGGCTGAATGTGGGTTTGAGATCACAGGACACGTTTCAGTGATCATGTGAGATTTAAAAACATACCTTCTAAAGTCAAACACAGAATATTCTGAAAATCTCAGCAGCCACCACCAAAGTAAATAACCTTTAAAGATGAAGCCTACCTCTTAGGATTAAAACACATTTCACACCTTATTGAGGTTGAAGGAAAGTTATGTTTGTGTCTAGTTCCCTTGGACACTGGAATATGTAGTGTGGATTCCATCACAGCAGACATTAAGAACTGTTACTAATGTGAACCAGGTCCCATGTTCAACAGACAGTCACATAGCCACACAGTAATGACACTGCAGTTTTTACCTAATTTTATTTGATTGAATGTGTTATCATTAATAAACGCAGCCTTGAGCAGCAGAAAAGGCCATTAAGCAGCCCAGGTCTGTCAGCACCCGAGCGGGCGAATGTAGGATGAATCCGCAGAGAGAGAGCGGGAGCTGGTCACTGTGCGAAGGGGAGGCAGATCCCGATAACCTGGGTCTGCGTTCCATGTGCGGAGTGATGGATGTCGGGGCGCGAGATAACAGCGGGCGAGAACGCGCTACAGGCCTGGTACACCTCAGCCATCCACCTCATCGGGTAACTGCAGGGTCAACGGGGCAGGCAAACAGGAGTATAATAACAGATATACTATACACTGTTTCTTTCTGTCAGCATGAAGGTCTGGTTTACATTTGTGTGCAAAAGGTAATCAGATTTCATGTTCAAAGAAAAACAAAAGAATTCCCTACATTCTTATACAGTGGGGTGCAAAAATGTGGGCAGCCCTGGTGTAAATGTCTGTTAAAATTTATCTGTATGTTATCGAAAGCAAACCTGAAGTTAAACATGGGACCTTTCTGCAAATTTTAAAGTGCGATTGCTTTTCATTTTCATTTTTTACTGTTTATAAATTATTAAAAAAAAGAAAAGGGCCCTGTGCAAAAGTTTGGGAATCCTTTTGGATTATTCTTTGTTACTTTGTTAAAAAGATGATTTCTAAGACCCAGACCCAGACCCAGGTGATTATATTTCCAGGGCTGAACTTTTTATTCTGAAGTAACTGCATGACTTCTGAAGTATCCAACTGCAGTGGCTGTGGTGTTAACCATTCATTCATTCATTCATTCATTCATTCATTCATTCATTATCCTAACCTGCTTATCCTGATCAGGGTCGCAGGGGGGCTAGAGCCTATCCCAGCATACATTGGGTGAAAGGCAGGAATACACTCTGGACAGGTCGCCAGTCCATCGCAGGGCACACACACCATTCACTGACACACTCATACCTACGGGCAATTTAGGCTCTCCAATCAGCCTATCCTGCATGTCTTTGGACTGTGGGAGGAAACCAGAGTACCCGGAGGAAACCCACGCAAACACGGAGAGAACATGCAAACTCCACACAGAGAGGCCAACCGGGATTCAAACCCAGGACCTCCTTGCTGTGAGGCGCCCACTGCACCATCCATGCCGCCTGTTAAGAACCATGGGTTGCTAAACAGTTGTCCAAGCATTTTGGAATGAATGTTGGTTCATTTCCACCAAGAAGGAGAAGGCTATATTAAGGCTTCAATGTTTCAAACAACCTATTTCCACTGTCAGAAACATTATTAGAAAACGGAAGATAAATGGAACAGTTGAATTCCAGCAAGGTCTGGAAGACCAATAAAGATTTCAGACAGAATGGCCCAAGGCCTGGTGGGAAATGCTCACACAAAAGAGCTGAAGAAAGAGTAGCAAACACAGGTCTAGCTGTTCAAAGGACAACAATACAACATACAGTACATAAAACAAGAAAGGCATACAAGCAAGAAAGAACAACTTCAAAACAATTGAAACTGAAGTAAGCAAAAGAAAACACTGAGAAGCCAGAAGCCTTTTAGAACACTGTGACTAAAATGCTTTGGACTGACGAAAGCAAAATTGCTGGCTGTGTTTGCACTGAGCTCTGAGTTAACAAGGAACGGACAGCCTGTCGCCTGGTGGCTAAGGTGCATCACCGAGACCCAGAAGGTTGGTGGTTCAAGCCCCGGTGTAGCCACAACACGATGAGTGCAACTGTTAGCGCCTAGAGCACGGCCCTTAACCACGTATTGCTTCAGTGGGGATTGTCCCTCTGCTTAGTCTAATCAACTGTAAGTTGCTTTGGCGAAATCATCAGCTAAATTACTGTAACTGTAATGTAATCCGTATAAACTACTAACAACCACAGAAACACATCCACTCCGGCACCACAGAGACTCCAGAGACACGCTGAGTGACTCCAGGCTGGAGAGAGTACTCTGTGAGGTGACCTGCAGCTGGGCGGTGTGGGGGGAGGCCAGGAAACACGCAGCTCACAGCGTCGGGCGACAGGGCGGTCAAACCGCAAAACCTTTAAAAACATAAACTCACATGAGAAGAGCTTGTCCTGCAGTCTGTAACTATGTGATGCATGATCCACGTCACTATGTGATGCATGATCCACGTCACACTCCAGCCAGTATAATGGGATTCACCACATTATCGCTGTCGTTAATATAGCACGGCGACTCTTTCTCACTCTGAGATTAATCTGCTCGCAGCTCCAGCTAAAGCAACCATTACTCACAGGCCCCCAGAGATTTCCCACATCAGGGCAAGCGTTTATTTTTCTTTATACAAACATGATTTCACACAGATAACCATAACATTTTTCCAATTGATCAGAAACATTTCAGTGGCTCACCAATCATTGCTATAACTCATGGATGATTTTCAGAAGCAGTTTGAGACAAAGTCATGTGTTATGTTACAGTAAGTTCAAATTAAGTTTGTAGATTTGCTTTTTTAAAACTTTATTTATGCAGCTACACATTTTTACACTTTTCACCTTTTCACACAGGGACAGATCTCACTATCTCAAAATCCTTTACAGTGAGGGGTGGAGACCCCCCCCCCCCCCCCAGCACACCTCCCCTGGGGTGACACATAACAGCTGTGGACCGAAGAAAAAGCCAAACAAGCTGCTGAATCTTCTGAAAGTGTGTGTGTGGCCGAAATCAAATACTTTTTTTTTTTTTTTGATATTTTTTAGGCCTTTTTCAGCTTTATTGGACAGTATACAGTATAGAGAGACAGGAAGAATGGGAGCGAGAGAGAGGGGAAGACATGCGACAAATGTCAGACGGTCGGATTCAAACCGCTGACGTCACAGCTCGCAATGAGCATGCGGTCAGTGCTCTACAGGCTGCGCCACCGAGACACCCCTGAATTAAATACTTATTCACTGAATCATTCTGAACTTTTTGTTTGTCAAAACTGCTTTTCCACTGGTACTGGATTTATACAGATTAAAAATCATAATATGAATAATAAAATAAATAAAATAAAATAAATAAAAAAACAGGAAGTTTCGTTATCAGGAGAACTGAGTTTGAGGACAATCAATCATTACTAATCACAGGACCTCTGAGTTAGAACAAACACCAGGAGTTAGCCTGATAACTGCACTGAGTAACACCCACAGAGCAGGATTACTGAGTTAGCTGGATAACTGCACTGAGTAAAACCCACAAAGCAGGATTACTGAGTTAGCTGGATAACTGCACTGAGTAAAACCCACAAATCAGGATTACTGAGTTAGCTGGATAACTGCACTGAGTAAAACCCACAAAGCAGGATTACTGAGTTAGCTGGATAACTGCACTGAGTGAAACCCAAAAAGCAGGATTACTGAGTTAGCTGGATAACTGCACTGAGTAAAACCCAAAAAGCAGGATTACTGAGTTTTTACTCTCCTGTAACTGTAACTCAGGATTATTGAGTAACAGTCCATGTTCCAGATTTTGGATGGTTCTGGGTTTTACTCTGTGCAGTTATCATTTTATAACACATTTTATGAGCAAATGTAGGTGCCTGAATGTAAGGTAAAGGTGCTGGATCCTCAGAGTAGTCCAGCTGCCAGCCCTGGTATGCTAGCTGATAAATTGATGTATTCTTTGAGGGTTCAAATTGTATCTATATGGTCACACTAGGACTCAGAACTGTACTTTCCTCTAGGGTCCTCATCACACTTGTCCCTGTGTTCGATCTGCACTTCGTTGTACTTCGCTCTGGATAAGAGCGTCTGCTAAATTACTGTAATGTAATGCAGTCTAAGCAATGTTTCTGTCCACTAGAGGACACCATAGACATCCAGGACAGTCATGCCACAGAATGGTTTGGGAATACGATTATGGATACATTTCATTCATATTTCATTTTCTTGGCAACCTATTCAAGAAGATTTACCACCCATACTTTTA
>NC_083762.1:82415765-82427265 GCF_963514075.1 Conger conger
GGGTCGTTTGAGGGGAACTCGCATGGAGAATGAGCCAAATTTCACACACAGACAGAACCCACTGGAGCCCACTGGAGGCAGTCTTCAGGCTCTCCAGGACCAGGAGTGAGGACCCCTGCTTTATGTGATTAACCTGCACACAGAGATGACAGTGCTGATGTTTCAGGGTCACTGTAACCGAGACCGGGGCCGGGCTGGGATTCTGGCCCTGAACCAAGTCAGGAAGACCCTACAGGACAGGGAGACCCGCCAGGGAGACCAGCCAGGGAGACCAGCCAGGGAGACCTGCTCGGACCTCAGAATGCCCCGCCAGACCTCACCAGATCACCACACCAGATCTCACATCAAAAACACACACAAGAAGCGCACAAGAACCGCACAAGAACGTGCAGGATTATAGCAGGGATGGGTAACTCCAGTCCTGGAGGGCCGGTGTGTGTGCTGGATTATGCTGCCACCAGTTACCCTGGCTCAGTCAGTTAATTAGTCATATGAAGCATGACCGATTCACTCGTAAATTAGACCACAATAAAATGCTACGAGAACATTTATCAGCTGCAGGTTATATCACGGATTGTCCATCTCACTAAAAATGACGGACCACGATAATTAAAAGCAGAAGTTGGTCAGAAATGCAGAAACCATTAGGACATGCCCCTCCCTGCCACAGCAGCGCGAATGAGCCGGTTCAACAGGAGAGGGTTTGGGCCTGAGCTCAGTCTGAAAGAGCGCTTTACAGAGCGGTCAGGAACAGAAACCCCGCAGGACCGGAGTTCTGTTCCGCAGCCTGAGGATCAGCAGCAGAGTAAGTCCGGGTCCGGAGCACCAGCAGGGCCCTGCACTCCAGAGTTTCCCTCCATCCCGCGCTCAGCGGCACGGTGCGCAGCCGTGCCTACAGCACTGTGCTAACGTGCTAACGGCACGCGACATTCTTTAAGATAGTATTTATACTATAGTATGTATATAAAAAAGCTAATTTGACATTTTCAGACATCAGTTTTAAAGGGGAAGAATGCCCCGCTCATGCCCTCTTATTGCCCATGGAGAGCAGAATGCCCCGCCTATGCTGCTATTGCCCCTACGGAGAGCAGAATGCCCCACCCATGCCCTCTTATTGCCCCATGGAGAGCAGAATGCCCTGCCTATGCTGTTATTGCCCCTACGGAGAGCAGAATGCCCCACCCATGCCCTCTTATTGCCCCATGGAGAGCAGAATGCCCCACCCATGCCCTCTTATTGCCCCATGGAGAGCACAGCAGCTTTTCACCAGCATGTGCAGTTATTTTAAAGTTAACCCGTGGAGAAGCTGCCAACGTCTGATCAACACCTCTCAAGTCATTACACGTCTGAATCTCATTTTCACCCCTCATTTTCCTGTGTGGACAGATCTGTAGCCACACACCCCTTCTTTAACCCCGCCCCCATACATTAATCCCACCCCTTTACCAATCCCTCCTATTTCAAAAGAAAAAGGGTGCCCCAAAAATGACTGACAGAATTACTAACAAAGCAAAGACAGAGCAAGTAAACATGACCATCTACATCCAGCTTCTTGCTGTAAATGAGAGGAACAGACTCCTACATAAAATGTAAAATGTCATACTGGGTCCACCAATCTCCTCTCTGTACTTAAGCAGGAGAAAAACTACATTTTAATTTGGATAAAAGGAGGCCCTTAACATTCACACAGGGAGGACACCACCTGGTAGCTCTGGGCAGTTTTATTAAGTCAGTTCCTGTCACTCTACAGTCACAGGGCACCAATATTGAGAGGGTCACTCAGTCTCAGATCAGTCTCTCAGGGCGGCCATGCTAGGAAGGTCTGTCAGCTGCACGGCGGCCATGTTGGGAAGGTCTGTCAGCTGCACGGCGGCCATGTTGGGAAGGTCTGTCAGCTGCACAGCGGCCATGTTGGGAAGGTCTGTCAGCAGGACGGCGGCCATGTTGGGAAGGTCTGTCAGCTGCAGGGCTGCCACGCTGGGGTCTGGCCGCAGTAGTAAGGGCAGAAGCGGGCGTCCTGGGCGTAGGGGGCGGGCTGGTAGTAGCAGGTGACGCTGGACGCGTCGGGCACGTGGCTCTGCTCGGCGAGGGCGTGCAGCGCCATGAGGGAGATGAGCCGCAGGACCTGCCTCCTCTCGTGACCCATCAGGCACACGGTGCTCTGGGCCACCACGTGCCGCAGCACGCTCAGGTAGGCGTACCTGTGCGACTCCTCGCCGGCGAAGCGGCCGCTGAGGTAGGCGTGCAGCTGGCGGCGCTGCTGCGGCAGGCGGGGGAAGTCGATGAAGAAGCGCGAGGTCATGTAGCGCTGCAGGGCCCGCGTCTCGGCCGGCCGGGCCGGGCGGAACCCGCGGGTCAGCAGCCGGCAGAACTTCAGCAGCCCGCCGCCGCGGATCTGCTCCGGCCGCCGCGTGACGATCAGCCGGCCCCGCAGGTGCTCCAGCGCCTCGGCGAAGTCGCCGTACACGCTCTCCACCACCACGGCGGGCGCGGCCCCGGGGCCCCGCTCCAGCACGGGGTCCAGCACGGGGTCCAGCACGATCTGGAAGGAGTCGACGCTGAACTCGAACTGCCGCCGGATCCGCTCCACGAACTTCAGCTCCACGTTGCGGCCGGCGCGGTTGCGCAGGGAGATGAGGCTCCAGCGGTCCGTCTCCGTGGAAACCTTCACCAGCTTCTGCACGTACGCCTCCGTCAGCGTGACGGCGGACATCTTGTCCCGGCTCACGCCGCTGGGCAGGAAGTCCAGGAGCGCGCTCAGCACCGCCTCCCGCACCCGCTCAAACCCCGCCTCCTGACCACCAAACCCCGCCTCCTGGGGCAAGAACCCCGCCTCCTGACCACCAAACCCCGCCTCCTGGGGCAAGAACCCCGCCTCCTGATGATGAAAACCCGCCTCCTGATGATGAAACCCAGCCTCCTGAGGCTGGAAGCCCGCCTCCTGATGCCCAAACTCCGCCTCCTGATGATGAAGCCCCGCCTCCTGAGGTTGGAAGCCCGCCTCCTGATGCCCAAACCCCACCTCGTGGGTCTGGAAGCCCGCGTCTTGGGGCAGGTCCAGGCGGAAGATCAGGTCCAGGTCCTTGTAGCTCCAGGCCGGGTCCTCCACCAGGACGTGGCTGGCGGTGGACCCGTTCAGCCGGACGTCCTTCACCCCGACGCCCCGCCGCTGGAGCCCCGCCCGCACCGCGCACACCACGGCCTGCAGACACACCCCCAGCGTGGGGAAGTTCCCCCTCCCGTGCACCGGCACCTCCTCCGTCAGCACCTGCTGCAGACGCCTCACCTGCTCACAGGTAAGCAGGCTACAGCGCTCACCCTCCCCGCTGCCCCCAGCCTCCGCCATGCCCACGCACTGCCCCGCCTCCTCAGCCTGCAGAGATTACACACAGTATCATTACCGTAATTATTATTATACACAAATTCCTCTGCTCTGCGGTGATAATATAGCATGATACATTTAATACACATCAAAGAAGCACCAACAGGCACCGGACAGACAAATTACAGCACTCGGGCATTGACAGGCCTAAAATAAAAGCATCTAAACGTGCTTTTAAAAGCTTTTGGAAACATCCAACAGTGCCTTAATTGCCCTTTGTGACATGTACTACAATAACGTAACAATTACCTACAAAATGTATGTAGCTAAGTTATCTTAAATCAGCGTTCATACAAAAATGATCTTTAAATGCAGAATGAGTTACCTAAACACAGTTCGATATTGTATTTACCTCTGAGCGGTGATTGGATAGTTGAAAGAGCTAATTCACACGACACTAAAGGCGATCGGTAAAATTAACAATAACATCGCTTTGACGGAGGGAACCAAAATTAAACGGATGACATCAACCGACACAGCGATTAGATTTAGACTCACGCCACAAGCCAGACTAAACACGAACTAAATCTAAAATTAAACAACTACTACAGATAAAGTCCACATTCACTTCTGCATAACAATGAATATTAAAAGCACGCCTTGTAACGTCACAAGCTTAATTTATGACAAACTTCAACACAGTTCAAACTTCAGCTCGCTAGATCCTTCTATGTCGTTCCAGAACACAGCTTCATAATAGACCCAGGGAAATCACATTGGCGTGATTTACCTTTTTACGCTGGCATCAGATCACTGTTTGTGACAAATCACTTTTATTGTCACCAGACCGGTGAGCGTTAGCGTTAATTTGTAACTTTAGCAACATGAAATCAAATCACTTCACAGCAAACGGAGAACCTGGATAAGTGATCAAATCGTGTCAACTACACAAATGTAAGTTCACTTGGAGAATGCGTACACTGTAACGGTGTAACGTAAACATTTAGCCATCTATATAAGCCAAAAATGTTAGCTAAGTGCTACTGTAGCTACAGCTGCAGTCTAGGTAACTAAAGTTAGTTGGTAAGTTAAGTCACATTAGTTAGCAGTTAGGCTAGCCACGACCTAAATGAGCTCCAACGTAGCTAGATTAGCGATTACGAGTAACAGCTACCGTTATTCATACTTACATAATGTACGTTCACTATTTGCAGCCATGCATTTTTTAAGTCATTCTCACACGTAAACTTGACTAACGCATTAGCTAAGTTCTAAATCATGCCAGAAATTGAATGCGAAATTAAATGTGATTCAGTGTTTTACAGTGAATAAATACAATAAAATATATATATATCGATATTGTAGCTACCTTCTGATCAAATACTGAATCCTCAACGAAATGACAGTATACGCATCAGCATACACGATGGCACTGCACACTGCACACGCCTTAACCTCAGCCGGTACTGAAATGTCAACGAGAAGTAGCGAGATGCGTTTTATACGCCGAAGAACGTCCGGCTGCAATGCGACTGCGCACTCCTTTTTCAGTACGTACGCCTATGTCAAACGGTCGGACTTTACGAGCACTAATAATAATGATCTGATTTATTTAATTGACTGTATTCTAAAATAGATATTGTAGAGTTGCTATTGTAGATTACAGGATTTCAAACGCAATATTTGTACACTGGACAACATCATTGATTGGTCAAAAGGGTTTTTGTGTTGCTAGGTGACCACAAGCAACTTTGCTACTTCAAATGTTCCTGTTCTGTTCTGTGACGACGACCGAATTCAAGCCAAGTTTGTATGGTGCATTTCCAGTTAGAGGGCTCGGGCCCTATTCATATTTTAGGCTACCATGATTTAGATTTAATGTGGATAAATGGTTCTCAGTCCGTAACTTTCTAAACTTTCAAAATGAAGAGCTGTCCAACGATAAATCATGTGCAACGTTGGGCAGCTCTTGGCTCCAGTGAACCCAAAGACCCAATAGGCTTAACCATTTTTTTTTTGAATTCGTGACAAAACAAGTGAAAAGTAAAACAATCGGGTTTCCCTTTATAAAACAAGGAGTCCTCGCTGAGAGTCTTCAATGGGAGAGAGGGAGAGAAGGAAACAGATAGGGAGGGAGAGTGGGGAAAGAGAAACAGAGGAGAAAACGAAAGTGAAAGACAGGTGGGGGGGCAGTGAAGGTAATAACTTTGTCCTGGTACAAATAGATAAGCACACGCTAACCTAAAAAAACTGTTTTCCCTCCCTCTCGTTTGAATGTGTGCCGTCAGCGTGATATGACGTCATCATTCAAAGGCCGTTCGTACTAATCCTCGTTTCGACAGAACTGAAAGCACTTCAATCTATTCCCACATGAAGGCAATTACCCTGAAACAGAGAACAACCGCACCTCAACACACCCAACCCTGAGAGGTCCTTACAATTACAGAGTTGACACACGCATTTGTCAAAAAATGAACAGTCATTTTCTGTCCTTTACCCCACACTGATTTCAATGAACATTTTGAACCTCTGAGTTCACTTTTACTTAAAGACTAACTCTAACATGCCAAATGTCAAAAAGGACTGTGCGGTTCAAACAATGTATGATCATGTTGCAGGATACCAGGTGTGCATGTGTGTCTGTGTATGTGTACATGTATGTGTGTGTGTGAGTGTGTGTGTGTGTGTGTGCTTATGTGTGTGTGTGTGTGTGTGTGTGTGTGTGTGTGTGAGTATGTGCATGTATGTGTGAGTGTATGTATGTGAGTGTATGTGTTGTGTGTGTGTGTGTTCTCACAGCTGTATGCGAGTGCATATTGAGTCTGTTAACATGTGAAAGTGTGGATTGTGTGTGTATGCGTGTGTGTATTGTGTGTGTGTTAACATGTGAAAGTGTGGATTGTGTGTATGCGTGTGTGTATTGTGTGTGTGTTAACGTGAAAGTGTGTATGTGTGTAAATGCCTCCCATTAACTGTCCTATCTGTGCTGTTGTTCCCACGCACACACACACACACGTCCACACATTCACACGCACACTCACACACACATACACACACATTCACACACACACATATGCACACAGACACACACACGCTCACACATTCACACACACACTCACACACACATTCACACACTCATACACACACGCACACACACGCACTCACACACACAGACACAGACGCACACAGCTGGTCACAGTCAGGCTCTGCGACTTCTCAGGAAATACACACTAATTTATCCGGAAGGTTCTGTCTCCATGCCAGAGCTGCACTGTGTCCACAGCACACACTCACACACACACACTCACACACACACCCTCACACTCACACCCTCACACTCACACACTCACACACTCACACACACCCTCACACACACACCCTCACACTCACACCCTCACACTCACACACTCACACACTCACACACACCCTCACACACACACCCTCACACACACACACACACACTCACACACTCATACACACACACACACACACACACACTCACACACTCATACACACACACACACTCACACACACACTCACACACACTCTCACACACACACACACGCACACACACGCACACACACCCTCACACACACACACACGCACACACACACACACACACCCTCACACACACTCACACACCCTCACACACACACACACCCTCACACACACACCCTCACACACACACCCTCACACACTCACACACACACCCTCACACACACTCACACGCTCACACACACTCACACGCACACCCTCACACACTCACACACACCCTCACACACACATTCACACACACACACACACCCTCACACACACTCACACACGCACACACACACACACACGCACACACACACCCTCACACACACACCCTCACACACACACCCTCACACACTCACACACACACCCTCACACACACTCACACGCTCACACACACTCACACGCACACCCTCACACACTCACACACACCCTCACACACACATTCACACACACACACACACACACGCACACACACACCCTCACACACTCACACACACACCCTCACACACACATTCACACACTCACACACACTCACACACACACCCTCACACACTCACACACACCCTCACACCCTCACGCACACATTCACACACACACCCTCACACACACATTCACACACTCACACACACACCCTCACACACACATTCACACACTCACACACACACACACACACACCCTCACACACACTCACACTCACACGCACACACACACCCTCACACACACTCACACACACACCCTCACACACACTCACACTCACACGCACACACACACCCTCACACACACTCACACTCACACGCACACGCACACACACACCCTCACACACACTCACACTCACACGCACACACACACCCTCACACACACTCACACTCACACTCACACTCACACGCACACACACACCCTCACACACACTCACACTCACACGCACACACACACCCTCACACACACTCACACTCACACGCACACACACACCCTCACACACACTCACACTCACACTCACACGCACACCACACACCCTCACACACACTCACACTCACACGCACACACACACCCTCACACACACTCACACTCACACGCACACACACACCCTCACACACACTCACACTCACACGCACACACACACCCTCACACACACACCCTCACACACTCACTCACTCACTCACACACACACCCTCACACACACACCCTCACCCTCACACACTGACACACACCCTCACACCCTCACACACACATTCACACACACACACACCCTCACACACACTCACACACACACACACACACCCTCACACACACACACCCTCACTCACACATTCACACACATACACTCACTCACACACACGCACATACACACCCTCACACACACATTCACACACACACACACATACACTCACTCACACACACGCACACACACACCCTCACACACACATTCACACACTCACACACATACACTCACTCACACACACGAACACACACACCCTCACACACACATTCACACACTCACACACATACACTCACTCACACACACGCACACACACACACGCACACACACACACGCAGACTGTAATTGGACAGTGGGCTTGAAAGGCTGTGATTGGACGGTGGGTTTGAAAGGCTCTGATTGGACGGTGGGTTTGCAGAGACGTGGTACAGACCTGTGTATTGTGGGCCATGTTGTTGCAAAACGTTTATTTAATGTTTATTTAACAGGCGCTGAACATCCTGTTGCAAACCGCGGGCGGACTGACATCGTACGGTTTGATCCTATGGCGTCTGAGAAGACGTTCTCTGGGCTTTGAAGCGCAGGCCTACATCACTACTGATTCAGGCTCCGCCCCCGACACACATTACATTTCATTACATTACATTAATGGCATTTGGCAGACGCTCTTATCCAGAGCGGCGTACAGTTGATTAGACTAAGCAGGAGACAATCCTCCCCTGGAGCAATGCAGGGTTAAGGGCCTTGCTCAAGGGCCCAACGGCTGTGTGGATCTTATTGTGGCTACACCGGGATTCGAACCCCTGACCTTGCCTGTCCCAGTCATGTACCTTAACCACTACGCTGCAGGCCGCCCCGCCAAACCCGCCAAACGGGAGCACACACACCTCAAAGCCTGCTGCACACCGCTGCACGCCGTCGGGAGAAAACATTTCGTTCAACACAGAAACCGTTGGAAAACATTTTCAGACTGAACATGCCCCGGGGTGGGAGGCAGGATCAGACGCGGCCCCCCCGTCAGTGAACCGCGCGGACCGACCCAGCTCACACCGCTCAGAAAGTTCTGGAAGCCTCGGAGCTGTCTGGCCCGGTTCCCCACGCTGGGCCTGCCGAGGGTCACAGAGATGGACGCCCGTGCGATTCTCAGGTCCTCTCTCCCTCTCTGCTTTCTGTCTGCATTCATCTCTCATTTCCTGTCCTCCGCGTCTGTGGGGAGCTCGGCAGCAGTCTCAGACTAAACACAGAGCACAGCGGGGTCTCCGGGTTCACCGGGCAAGCACGTCCACTGCTCTTTACACCCCCTAGTGGCAGCACACAGCTACTGCCACACACATCCACTGCTCTTTACACCCCCTAGTGGCAGCACACAGCTACTGCCACACACATCCACTGCTCTTTACAGCCCCTAGTGGCAGCACACAGCTACTGCCACGCACATCCACTGCTCTTTACAGCCCCTAGTGGCAGCACACAGCTACTGCCACACACATCCACTGCTCTTTACAGCCCCTAGTGGCAGCACACAGCTACTGCCACGCACATCCACTGCTCTTTACACCCCCTAGTGGCAGCACACAGCTACTGCCACACTGCTCTTTACACCCCCTAGTGGCAGCACACAGCTACTGCCACGCACATCCACTGCTCTTTACAGCCCCTAGTGGCAGCACACAGCTACTGCAATTCATGTTAACTCAAAGTGGTCCTTTCTGAAACAGCAACAACTTTCTCCCCAAAATATGTAGTCCACTAAACATGCTCCTTACTGACTCCGCGAATACGGACCATGTATGAAACAGCGAGTCAAGTACACTGGGTGAGAAGATATTATCCATTTTCTCGAAATGTAGCACATTTAAAATCCGCAGACGACGGTACATATTTCTGTGGTTTCACTGTGTGTATTCGGGAGCAAACTTTTCTGGAGGTAAATCATATCCAATCACAGTCCAAGCAATCAGAGAGGAAGAGGACGGGGCGGAGTATGGAGGACACATCTGACGTGTGAGTGGTGTGTTTAGTAGACAGTACATATTTTCAGGACACAGTAGTTACAAGGCAATGATGCAAATATATATATCATTCAGGATTTCCAGGTGTACTCTCCCCAGGGCACTCAATAGCAGGCAAATCTCATCTCACGCCTCCCCAAGCACACTTTTAATGACATCTTTATTGAATCAGTCTCCAAACTTTTTAATAACATATTTACAATTGGTTTTCAGTAAAAATACAAATATGGAACACTGTGGAAAATTCACCTTGGACTGCGCCTCCCTGGACAGAAAGCAGCAAATGATGTCACAATGAGGCAAAATACAAAACAAACAAAAAAGCCCACAGCAGGCGGAGGAGGAGACCCCTGCAGACAGTGCTGCCCCCTGCAGGATGGGAGGACAACAGCAGGCAGGTCGCCTGGGAGGGGCACACGCCAGAGAGAAGGCGGAGCCAGTCACCGATTGGTCGTATCTACACAGCGCCACCGACTGGCCGATTGTCCGGAAGAGAATCCTTTTCAGTCACCACCGATGTCAAAAGAAAACGGTCATTCCTTAAAGAGCTATTTTTACACACAAAAGAACACAAAGGCAATCCATCGTAGCTGCTGCACTTCAGACATGGTTTGGTGGAGATGACCGGCTTTTGGTATGCATGGTGGGTTGACTGACAACTGCACAAATCTCAGACGTTTTTGGCTTAAGTTTCTAGAGCTGGTTCAGCTCTACAGGGGAAAGGGCTTAATGAGCCAGCCTGGTTCAGATCCTTCTTCCTATGAACAAGGAGGAGCCCAGCCAACCTAGAGATATGTGTGAATGTGTAGGAATGCGTGCAAGAGCCTGTGCATGTGTAATGAATGCATCTGAAGATAAGTTTGAATTTGTGCACGTGGGCGTGTGAGTGTGTGTGAGTGTGTGGGAGTGTGTGTATTTGTGTGTGTGTATGTATGCGTGTATGGGTGGGTATGTGCGTGGGGTGTGTGTGTGTGTACGTGTGAGTGTGTGTCTCAGTCAGTCACCTGCTCATTGACAGGTGGGGAACAGCAGAGAAACAGAATTTGCAGCCCTCCTCAGTGAAAGGTTCAGTAATTTCATTTATGTTTCCAGGTCAAAGGTCAGCAAACAGAAGTGCTACTGTTGATTTGGACTCACAACCCCCCCCCCCAAAAAAACCCCCTCACAAACAGAAAGTGAAGTAAAGCTGTCTGTACACGTGCGCGCTGGAGGGTGTCTGACGCCTCTACACAGCACCCCGTCCCGATGGACCCCCCCCCACAGCGCCCTGTCGCCCCGGAGATCAGAACATCGGTCCGTTCCTCCCCCCGGGAGGGGTGGGGGGGTGGGGGCAGGTCTGCGTGGTCCTGCAGGGGGCGGGGCCTATCGGCTCCCCGCCAGGGTGATGTTGCCCAGGTGCAGCACAGGTAGGGG
>NC_083762.1:82434965-82442465 GCF_963514075.1 Conger conger
AAACTCTCCTCCTCCTCCCTGCAGGGAAACCACAGAGCAAGTGAGCGGACAGGGAGCAGGAAGTGGGCAGAGAGACGGAAACAGGAAGTAAAGGGACGGCAGGAAGTGGGCAGAGAGACGGAAACAGGAAGTAAAGGGACGGCAGGAAGTGGGCAGAGAGACGGAAACAGGAAGTAAAGGGACGGCAGGAAGTGGGCAGAGAGACGTAAACAGAAAACAGGGGCGACATGGCTCAGGCAGTAAGAGCAGTCATCTCATTGGCTCAGGCAGTAAGAGCAGTCGTCTGGCAGTCGGAGGGTTGCCGGTTCGATCCCCCGCCCGGGCTGTGTCGAAGTGTCCCTGAGCAAGACACCTAACCCCCAAATGCTCCTGACGAGCTGGTCGGGGCCTTGCATGGCAGCCAATCGCCGTCGGTGTGTGAGTGTGTGTATGAATGGGTGAATGAATGGGTGAATGGAGAAGCATCAATTGTACAGTAGTCAGCTATGAGAGATTTGCTCTCCTCCTGTATAACCTCTCTCTCCATTTGGAGACGTTCTGCAGCAGTGATCGCCCCAAAAAGGCCACTCACCAGGCTGAGCGTGAGCCCGTCTGAGCCTGGCACAGGGGGAGACGGCATTCAGGCATTCAGAGTCACCGGATACAACTCGCAAACCAGCTTACTGACACCAGAGCACAGATATATACTAACATCTGTTGTGACCGTGCGTGAGTGTGTGTGTGTGAGTGTATGCGTGTGTGAGTATATAAGTGTGTTTATAAACATATAATGCTCTCTTGTGAGACTATAGCATTAATTCACTGGCACAATATACATTATTGTGCAATGTACCAATGTCTGTACGCCAATAAGGTGACAATCTTAAGTCACTTTTCAGGTTTTGTGTGAAGTTACAACACATGCTGTTTCTCAGTACACTTGATTTCACACAAATGCAGACTCACAGTGCCTTGCTGAGTGGTTTAGCAGGAATGTAAATAAGGTCATGTAAATAAGGTCTACTCTGCCTGGCTTATCCTTAAAACAACACACACACACACATTACAGTACAGTACACACACATTACATTACATTACATTATTGGCATTTGGCAGACGCTCTTATCCAGAGCGATGTACAACAAAGTGCATCCCCATAACCAGAGATAAGTGTGCTGAAAGACCCTAGAGGGAAGTATTATTTCAACTGCAATTTCAAAACACACACACACACATTACATTACAGTACACACACACACATTACAGTACAGTACACACACACAGGTCACCAGCTAGCCTTTCCCTACCAACCCACACCGACAAGTCTACTACGACTCCAACAATATCACACATCCCCATTACGTACTACGACTCCAACAATATCACACATCCCCATTACGTACTACGACTCCAACAATATCACACATCCCCATTACGTACTACGACTCCAACAATATCACACATCCCCATTACGTACTACAACTCCAACAATATCACACATCCCCATTACGTACTACGACTCCAACAATATCACACATCCCCATTACGTACTACGACTCCAACAATATCACACATCCCCATTACGTACTACGACTCCAACAATATCACACATCCCCATTACGTACTACGACTCCAACAATATCACACATCCCCATTACGTACTACGACTCCAACAATATCACACATCCCCATTACGTAAACGAAACAAGGAGAGGTGGACCCTGGAGAGCAGCGCAGGAAGGGTGTTAAAAACGCTTTGGCCTTTTTCTCCTGGCCCCTGGAAAGTCCAGCAGTGCAGTCAGGGGCCCTAACCCCCAAACGCCGCCAGGCAGTGATGCGAGCACTTCCAGCTCCGAGTGTAAGCACAGAGGTGCACCATGTCCGCCCCCCCCCGTCCCCTCTAGAAGCTCTTCCTTCTCTCCTCCCCCCTCCCCTCTCAGCAGGGCAGGGATGAGCTCTGGAGAGAGGAGAGAGAGATTTTCCTCCGACGCTCCAGAGGAGCAGAGCTCCTGGACCCAGGAGACAGGAGCAGGGAAACGCCTCACGCAACTCTGAACAAGTAGGCCAGGAGCTGAGCATCCAGTGCTGACGCTAACATGGGCATTAGGACCAGGCCCCAGCGCTAACGCTAACATGGGCATTAGGACCAGGCCCCAGCGCTAACGCTAACATGGGCATCAGGACCAAGCCCCAGCGCTAACGCTAACATGGGCATCAGGACCTATGACAATAGAACCGCTTTATAAAACAGCTGCATGGCACGTTAATGCACTGAACTGCCCTGTGAAACGCCTTCACATTCACAGAGAGATCAGCACAGGGAACCAGTGACAGGCGTTACGCGTCCCTTTAATCTCCTCAATGGAAAAGTTCAACCAAATACTCCAGCAGAACAAGGATAGACAGATGAGATGTACTTTATTGAACCCAGTGGGGTAATGTGTCCTCTGCATTTGACCCACCCCAGTTACTTAGGAGCAGTGGGGTAATGTGTCATCTGACCCATCCCGGTTACTTAGGAGCAGTCGGCAGCCACAGTGCAGCGCCCAGGGACCAACTCCAGGACATGCAGGAACTTAAACTCGTTTCTAGCGCAACCTGTTTCCACCTGGATCACATCATGAACATTTTTGTGATCTGTAAATAACATTACTCTAACTAAGCCAGTATAAGAAACACGGCTGAATCCTGGTTGGATCTTGAGAAAGGAGAAATAAACATAATCGGTGACATACATATAGAACCATCATTGCAGTTTGTTGTGGACGGAAATGTGCTGTAATTGGTTTATTATTGACATCTGATTTCTAATTGAGCGGTCAATAATGAGAGCACACCCAACGCACTGATCCATAAACTGCGGAAATCTGTCCACCGCGGCGGCGTATAAGACAAGCAGCGGAGAGACACCTGGCCTTACCTGTGACGGTGTTCGTCGTGCCACCCGGGCCCGTGGATTATCTGGACCTTCCCCTCCTTGTTGGCATCGATGTGCGGGATGAGCACGTCCTCCAAGCCCAGGTCGAAGCGCTTGTGTTTGGAGTTGTCCGGGAGGAAGAAGAAGGCTCCAAAGCAGAGGGTGATGAAGGCACTCAGGATGAGGAGGAGGATGAACTTCTCCGAGAGCCGCAACGTGGCTCTGTGGTGGGGGAATGACGAGGCTCCGGGGGCCAGAGTGGGTATCCGGCGGCCCGACAGCGGCAGAAGGGCCGGGGTGGTCATTATGATCCAGTCAGTCGGGTGAATAAGTATCACAGTCTGTTTTCGTTCATCTGCGGCGCTATGATCTCATTTCTACCGGTATTCTGTTCAGGCATAAAGCGGCGTCCTTTGATTGAAGACGGAGCGATATTCCCCCATTAACTAACTGACTGACATGATAATATTCTGTGAAAACAAGAACGAAATTTAGATTAGATTGAATTAAGATTGAAAAAATCTATTTAAAAAAAAACACAGTCCTCAGAGTAGGCTACCTTTTCATGCAACCTACAATTAGTTGCCAAGCCTACAACGGAACATAATGCCATGTTCATTTTACTGTCATTTGTATATTCAAACACAAAACAAGCAAAAAAAACTTGTTCGTCAGGTCCGCTTGCATGGCCCCACCTTTCGTTCACCTGTACATGCATTCCAACATATAGCTACAGTTACTACTGGCTCCTTGCTTCCCAGAAACTGAGCACTCCAAACTGAACACCAAGTCTGAACGCTTCTGGTCCGAGGCAGTTTCTAACCATTACAACCCCCGATTAACAAACGTGCATGTACCATCCACACCGGTCTACTGGGTGTAATAGGACATAGCCTACCTTTCGGCCGGTTAACAAGGTTGCATTTTGCCCTCCAGCAATGCATCAAAAGCCATCTATAAGAAGTGACGGTTTACCATGCACGCAGTTAATGCACCGAATTACCCAGACCCCTATCGTGCAACAAAACACTAATGGGAATAAAATATCGCTCTCAAGCAAAAAATTATATTAACGTACCATGTGGATTTTATTGGCATTCATAAGTTACCTGTCGTGATGTTGTTGTCCGTTAGCAAGCTAGTTGGCTAGTATGCCTAAGTCTGCCATCTAATTTAACTAGTCTGGATCAAATCCGTAGAGCGACTAGCTAGACCGATATTATATCAGTTAATCCAATTTGCTATCGACCAAGCCGTTTCGCAAAAAATTATATTAACGTACCATGTGGATTTTATTGGCATTCTGGTCCATAAGTTACCTGTCGTGATGTTGTTGTCCGTTAGCAAGCTAGTTGGCTAGTATGCCTAAGTCTGCCATCTAATTTAACTAGTCTGGATCAAATCCGTAGAGCGACTAGCTAGACCGATATTATATCAGTTATTCCAATTTGCTATCGACCAAGCCGTTTCGATTTCTGTAATTTTGCAAGCTAAATTAAGCAGATTCTCCGGGAACAACCGTATCCTTAAATCAAGAGAAAACCAATGTACGAAACGGCTAAATCCAGGCCATTTTCACATCTCGGCGGTTATTGTGCAACGATGGAATGGCAAGCGAAGAATTACAAGTTGGTTTGGGGGAGACACTATTCAGTTTCCTTAACATTGTTCTGGAATCAATCCAGTCTTGCGGCGAATGTCCCGATGTTATGCCCAGGCCTCCGGTGATGTCGGCGGCGCCTTTGCAGGATAGCCCCCGTGCATTTGCGACATAGCCGCTTCAACGGAGAGGAAAAATCAATTCGCGCAGATCTATACCCAGATCTTTTTTGGTCGTAAACGATGACTTCTGGTATGGTACACAATGTACTCAAGCTACACAATCGGTTGCCCCTTTCTCAAGAGAAGCTGCTTTGGGTGGCTCGCTAACGTTACTTCAGCAGCTGAGTAGTAGGGATGACTGACTGGCGCTGCATCAGCTTGCGGCCATTGACAGACAAAACGACATTATTAATCAGCCACCCTAATTCATCGCGTCCGGACAACGCTTTTAAAAAATCTCCACATTTCTCCAGCGCTGTGCATTACAAGGCGCTCTTTCTCCCTGTTTTATTGCATTAGCATCGGTAGCTCTCCCTCAAAGATGTAGCTACTAGCTGCTGCAACCGCTCCTCCTCTCGGTCCTCCAACTTCCCATCAGCGAGCGGGCGAGAGGGACCAAGGGAGCGTCTATCAATTCACAAAATGTATATGTAGCGTGTGATATCACTTTGAAAGGATCGAAGTAGTTGCGATGTAGACTAAAATTAGTCACAACAGCCCATTGCCTCTGTTTACGAAATATAGTATTTTTGAAATAAATCTTGGACATTTAACTCAAACTGTCGGTTGCTTCAATTTTTTTCTTGTAAGGAAATACAAACTACATTGGTTTCATACTCCAGCTAAGTGCTTTAATTGAATTATATGAAAGCAATTTTTTTTTCTTTTTGCTTGATGTTGCTGCAATCAATTGCTGCCAATTTAACAAAAAGTAAACAGTTGAAATATTACTCTTTCTTTCGAATTGTGATTTTATAAATGTATGTTTTTATTTTCATTCAAAACCCTTACCAAAACGGGTACATTTGAACAAATATTTCATAATTATTCTTCTCTTCCTCCTCTAGCGACGGGTGAGAAACCGCGTCGGATGAAAATTCCTCTAGTCAGCCAGCAGACCAGATATGACCGGCTGTGGCACAGCAAGGTAATCGAGTCACAGATAGACACAGAACTAAATTAGAACTAAATCTCGGAAAAAGAGGAGACTGGCACTGTAAAGCACAATGCATTCTCCAGCAATTCCAAAAAAGGGAACATCCTCCTCTGCCTTTTTTCAGTTTTTCATCACAAACAAAAAGATACACTAAACCAGAAAAACTTAATAAAGTTAATCATCCTTTTAATCTGAATCAGTTGCACAAGAGAGGGCGGAGCAAACAAGTGATACATTTAATGTTCCGCCTGTTTCTCTGGATAAACGCGTTTAATAAGATTGTGTAGTTGAGGATCACTACTGCCGCCGAATTAACTGCACCTCCGGACTTCAGCTCCAGAGACGTTTGCCTGTCTTCCTTTAATGTTCCCCAACGAACTGAAGAGGTATGAGTAGTAAAGGGCACTGCTGCCCCCTAGTGTCTGAGATGGAGCAGTACAACAGACAAAACATTCAAATGGGCATGCTGGGACATTACATTACATTATTGGCATTTTGGCAGATGCTCTTATCCAGAGCGACGTACAGTTGATTAGACTAAGCAAGAGACAATCCTCCCCTGGAGCAATGCAAGGTTAAGGGCCTTGCTCAGGGGCCCAACGGCTGTGTGGATCTTACTGTAGCTACACCTGGATTAGAACCACCGACCTTGCGTGTCCCAGGCATTTACCTTAAGCAGTAAGCTGTACGTTGGGACGCCCCGCTGGGACGTTGTACTCAACACAGCATTTGGTCTACTTGTTGTCGAGCGACTGAAATGTAGATGGCCAAAGAAGCACGAGACAGGTAGTATTCCTGTTGCATGGGTAATTTTCTGAAAACATAATTTCCATACTTACCCATACATCCTACCTTGTACACGGCAGGGTTACTGCTGACTGTGGGGCAGAATCAGTGAGGAGTGGGTGGCACCACAACACTATGACATTGTTATCAGTGAGGAGTGGGTGGCACCACAACACTATGACATTGTTATCAGTGAGGAGTGGGTGGCACCACAACACTATGACATTGTTATCAGTGACGAGTGGGTGGCACCACAACACTATGACATTGTTATCAGTGACGAGTGGGTGGCACCACAACACTATGACATTGTTATCAGTGAGGAGTGGGTGGCACCACAACACTATGACATTGTTATCAGTGACGAGTGGGTGGCACCACAACACTATGACATTGTTATCAGTGAGGAGTGGGTGGCACCACAACACTATGACATTGTTATCAGTGACGAGTGGGTGGCACCACAACACTATGACATTGTTATCAGTGAGGAGTGGGTGGCACCACAACACTATGACATTGTTATCAGTGACGAGTGGGTGGCACCACAACACTATGACATTGTTATCAGTGACGAGTGGGTGGCACCACAACACTATGACATTGTTATCAGTGACGAGTGGGTGGCACCACAACACTATGACATTGTTATCAGTGACGAGTGGGTGGCACCACAACACTATGACATTGTTATCAGTGACGAGTGGGTGGCACCACAACACTATGACATTGTTATCAGTGAGGAGTGGGTGGCACCACAACACTATGACATTGTTATCAGTGACGAGTGGGTGGCACCACAACACTATGACATTGTTATCAGTGACGAGTGGGTGGCACCACAACACTATGACGTTGTTATCAGTGACGAGTGGGTGGCACCACAACACTATGACATTGTTATCAGTGACGAGTGGGTGGCACCACAACACTATGACATTGTTATCAGTGACGAGTGGGTGGCACCACAACACTATGACATTGTTATCAGTGACGAGTGGGTGGCACCACAACACTATGACATTGTTATCAGTGACGAGTGGGTGGCACCACAACACTA
>NC_083762.1:82447465-82459965 GCF_963514075.1 Conger conger
AACCACGCTTTACAGACCGACACCTGACCTGCACCCCCAAAAATAGCAAGCATATAGTTTTACTATTCTGGGAAAAATACATTTAAAAAACCCAATCTCGGGAGGACCCCGCCTTTACTCCTGATGCAAAGGCAGGATGGATATGCCAGGAATGTCACAATAAATTACATTGTGTAGTGTGTCTTTTTACTTTAGACTGTCCCAAACATGCTTGACAGAGTTACAGAAAGGAAGAGCAAGCAAAAAAGGTAACTGTTCCAAAAACACACTTGCAATTACGACCAACGGCAGATGCTGATGGAAAATGAACTATCTTGAATGAAATAAGGTTATAACTGCAGTACTTTTAACATTCAATAGTTACAGCATTCAGAATTCAACAGTCTTCAGCATGCATTGAGAACGGTTTAGTATATTATTACTACATTTCAGAAGCAGAAGCAGACGCAGGTGACCGGAACTGACCTGTGCGCTTGGCAGCAGAATTCGCACAGGTTAGCACAGCACACTGCGCAGCGCTTCTCTGCGTTGCCCTCGCCGCACAGATCGCAGAGCAGCTCGTAGTTTTCACTCAGCACCGTTTCCAGAAACACCTCGTCCAGGGCGAGGTGATCCGTGGTTAACCCGTCCACTCCTGCTGGCGGGATGTCCACCTCGGAGTCGCACTCGGGGCAGAGTACCGTGACCGAGTGCTCATCGCGGAGGTGCGGCGCGCGCTGTGCAGAACCGTCTTTCCCGTTAACGGCAGACACGGAAAACGGTTCCAATTGACGAATGCACTCGGCGCAGAAAGAGTGTAAACACGGCAGGATTTTGGGGTCCCGGTAAAAGTGTTTGCACACGCGGCAGACTACCCGAGTGTTCACAACACTTTCCCCAACGTCCTCTGATTCTTTAACCTCTCCGTTTCTGCCTGTTGCTGGAGTCTCGTCCACTCCCCCCTTCGGTTCGCCCGCAGTGTTTCTATGTGACATTCTACTAAAATGCGTCTTTGAGCCTGAAAACACCACTGTTTTTTTGTATTCTGTAAAATCCTCCGCACTGCTCACGAACGACACCGCATCTGTAACAGAAAAAGAGTCTGTCGATGTGCGAAGCCGCACTGCCGGAACAGCGAAGTTACTCCAAAAACCGAGACGCTGTATGAGAACAGGCTGTATACTGTAGTTGTCGCCAACACCAATCCTTGTTCACAGCGAATAACTTTTATACGATCTATCCTCTTTCAGTTGTGACTTAAAGAACCCCTGAACTCAAATAATATTCTGGCATACCGTTCTTTTCCCCAAAGGGTTCATTGACTATTTTCCCTTCCCCCAGGCAACAGACTCTACACTAACGGGCGTGGCTTATGGGGCCGAACTATTTAAAGTGGAGATAGTTCAGTGTCCCGGGATCCGTGTTTTCCCGCAGGACTGCGCGGTGTCCCCCTCTGCCGGCCGGACAGACCGGCTCCCCGCGGAGGGAGGACCGCAGCCCCGGCACAAACTTCCAGAATATTCTCCTCTCTGACCTCGGCCAAATCCTTTCACAGTAGGCGACAGCAAACTAGCCAACTAAGCAAGGAAAAAAATCAAACAAAATAAAAAACAGAACATGAATTTGTATTTTTTATTCATTCTATCACAAACTGGGAAGCTGCCATTATTTGGTGAATAACCAGTTTGTTTCAGCTCTTCAGTAAACTGTATTGGCAGACAGCCCCTAAAACAGCCTCACTAATTCCTGAGCAAATATTGACAGCACAAAGCTGCTGTCCACGTGCCAGCACACATAACTGGGACAAAAGAAGTGTTTCTTCAGTAGCTCAGAAGGTACACTGGGGTTTGCACGGTTTGCAGCTGTGTGTAACAGGCAGGGCACTCCGCTCTCCTCACTGCCTCTGCTTCTCCAGCGACAGGAAAGTACAGTGACGTCCTGAACACAACCTTAGTGACAGTTGTAGGCAAAAGGCCATGGTCAGCCATCTACCAGCAGTTTAGAAACCTAGCTTGAGCTGTTTTTTTCAGCAGTGTGTGTCTCTGCTTTTATCTCACATTCATGTTTTCATTTCTAATCTAAATGCCTGAAGTCTACAGCAGAAATAACATATTTCACCCTAAACGCATAAAGTCTACAGCAAAAATAACATATTTCACTCTAAATGCCTGAAGTCTACAGCAAAAACAACACATTTCACCCTAAATGCCTGAAGTCCATAGTAAAAATAACATATTTCACTCTAAATGCCTGAAGTCTACAGCAAAAACAACACATTTCACCCTAAATGCCTGAAGTCCATAGTAAAAATAACATATTTCACCCTAAATGCATAAAGTCTACAGCAAAAATAACATTTCACTCTAAATGCCAAAAGTCTACAGCAAAAGATGGTAGTCAGTGTCCAGGTAAACAATAGTGAGCAGGTAGTGATCAGTGTCCAGGTACACAGTAGTGATCAGTGTTCAGGTGAGCAGGTACTTATTAGTGTCCAGGTAAAAAGGGAGTGATCAGTGTTCAGGTCAGGGGTCGGCAACCCTGGTCCTGGAGAGCCGCAGGGTGTGCTGGCTTTCGTCTCCACCTTAAAATAAGCAACCAATTCAGACCCAAGAAACCAGGTGAGGTGAGTTAACTGTGTAATCAATGGCTTTCATTGATCAATTAATGCCAAGTAACAACAAAAGCCAGCACACCCTGCGGCTCTCCAGGACCAGGGTTGCCGACCCCTGGTCCAGGTAAACAGGAGTGATCAGTGTTCAGGTGAGCAGGTAGTTATAATTGTCTAGGTAAACAGTAGTGATCAGTGTTCAGGTGAGCAGGTAGTATGCCCCCAGGTGAAGAGGAGCGATGAAGACCAGGTGTAGGGGCATCAGTGGGGGTGAGGGGTTAAAGGTGAAGTACGTCCTGGCCGTTACTCCTCTTTCTGCGGAAAACAGGACAGAAGATCAGAGCCCTGCTCACGTTCACCTCTCACTCACAGTAACCTTCTCTTTCCGGGGGAAGTTGGGACCAGACACAGATTCTCTGAATGCTTTACGTTGTGAGAAACAGGCGTGAACAGTCTGCACGAGGTTTCAATTTGATGAAATCAGAAGCTGCCAATCAAGACGCTGACTGCACCTGTCACTGTTGCTGGGGAGACGGAGGTGACCAGGTCGTTGCTGATGAGGCAGGTGTAGGTGTCGTCATACCGGACCGGATCGAGCAGAGTCGTCACCACGCGGAATATACCCGCTGAGTTGTTGAAGAAGCGCCTGCTTGCGTTCAAGGGCCGCCCCTCGTGGTCAGACCAGCTGACACTGGGTTTGGGGTACCACCTCTGTGCCTCCGCAGTCAGGTTCTGCTCTTTCAGGGTGAAGCTCAGAGGGGAATACGCTGAATGGACACAAAATGGAGGAAGGCCAGGTTCACCACACTGGGAGACAAAATGGCAACAGGCCCAATTTCACTACACTGGAACACAAAATGGCGGAAAGCCCAGTTTCACTACACTGGAAAACAAAATGGCGGAAGAGCCAAGTTTCACTACGCTGGTACACAAAATGGCGGAAAGCCCAGTTTCACTACACTGGAACACAAAATGGCGGAAAGCCCGGTTTCACTGTACTGGAACACAAAATGGCGGAAAAGCCCAGTTTCACTACACAGGGACACAAAATGGCAGCAGGCCCAGTTTCACGAGGCTGGAACACAAAATGGCGGAAAGCCCAGTTTCACTATACTGAAACACAAAATGGCAGAAAGCCCAGTTTCACTACACTGGAACAAAAAATGGCGGAAAAGCCCAGTTTCGCTATATTGAAACACAAAATGGCGGAAAGCTCAGTTTCACTACAATGGAACACAAAATGGCGGAAAGCCCAGTTTCACTACACTGGAACACAAAATGGGGGAAGGCCCAGCTTCTCTACGCTGGTACACAAAATGGCGGAAAGCCCAGTTTCACTACACTGGAACACAAAATGGCGGAAAAGCCCAGTTTCACTACACTGGAACACAAAATGGCGGAAAGCCCAGTTTCACTATACTCTATACTGGAACACAAAATGCCGGAAAAGCCCAGTTTCACGACACTGTGACACAAAATGGCAGCAGGCCCAGTTTCACTAGGCTGGAACACAAAATGGCGGAAAGCTCAGTTTCACTACACTGAAACACAAAATGGCGGAAAAACCCAGTTTCACGACACTGTGACACAAAATGGCAGCAGGCCCAGTTTCACTTGGCTGAAACACAAAATGGCGGAAAGCCCAGTTTCACTACACTGGTACACAAAATGGCAGAAGGCCAAGTTTCACTATAGTGGAACACAAAATGGCAGCAGGCCCAGCTTCACTTGGCTGGAACACAAAATGGCGGAAAGCCCAGTTTCACTATACTGGAACACAAAATGGCGGAAAAACCCAGTTTCACTACACTGGGACACAAAATGGCAGCAGGCCCAGTTTCACTTGGCTGAAACACAAAATGGCGGAAGGCCCAGTTTCACTACACTGGTACACAAAATGGCAGAAGGCCAAGTTTCACTATACTGGAACACAAAATGGCGGAAAGCCCAGTTTCACTACACTGGAACACAAAATGGCGGAAGGCCCCGTTTCACTATGCTGAAACACAAAATGGCGGAAAGCCCAGTTTCACTATACTGGAACACAAAATGGCGGAAAGCCCAGTTTCACTATACTGGAACACAAAATGGCGGAAAGCCCCGTTTCACTATACTGGAAAACAAAATGGCGGAAGGCCCCGTTTCACGACACTGTGACACAAAATGGCAGCAGGCTCAGTTTCACTACTCTGGAACACAAAATGGCGGAAAGCCCAGTTTCACTATACTGGAACACAAAATGGCGGAAAGCCCAGTTTCACTATACTGGAACACAAAATGGCAGCAGGCTCAGTTTCACTACTCTGGAACACAAAATGGCGGAAAGCCCAGTTTCACGACACTGTGACACAAAAAGGCAGCAGGCCCAGTTTCACTAGGTTGGAACACAAAATGGCGGAAGGCCCAGTTTCACTACACTGAAACACAAAATGGCAGCAGGCTCAGTTTCACTAGGCTGGAACACAAAATGGCGGAAAGCTCAGTTTCACTACACTGAAACACAAAATGGCGGAAAAACCCAGTTTCACGACACTGTGACACAAAATGGCAGCAGGCCCAGTTTCACTTGGCTGAAACACAAAATGGCGGAAAGCCCAGTTTCACTACACTGGTACACAAAATGGCGGAAAGCCCCGTTTCACTATACTGGAAAACAAAATGGCGGAAGGCCCCGTTTCACGACACTGTGACACAAAATGGCAGCAGGCTCAGTTTCACTACTCTGGAACACAAAATGGCGGAAAGCCCAGTTTCACTATACTGGAACACAAAATGGCGGAAAGCCCAGTTTCACGACACTGGAACACAAAATGGCAGCAGGCTCAGTTTCACTACTCTGGAACACAAAATGGCGGAAAGCCCAGTTTCACTACACTGGAACACAAAATGGCGGAAAGCCCAGTTTCACTGTACTGGAACACAAAATGGCAGCAGGCCCAGTTTCACTAGGTTGGAACACAAAATGGCGGAAGGCCCAGTTTCACTACGCAGGTACACAAAATGGCGGAAAGCCCAGTTTCACGACACTGAAACACATAATGGCAGCAGGCTCAGTTTCACTACACTGGAACACAAAATGGCGGAAGGCCCAGTTTCACGACACTGAAACACAAAATGGCAGCAGGCTCAGTTTCACTACACTGGAACACAAAATGGCGGAAGGCCCAGTTTCACTAAACTGGAACACAAAATGGCGGAAAGCCCCGTTTCACTATACTGGAAAACAAAATGGCGGAAGGCCCCGTTTCACGACACTGTGACACAAAATGGCAGCAGGCTCAGTTTCACTACTCTGGAACACAAAATGGCGGAAAGCCCAGTTTCACTATACTGGAACACAAAATGGCGGAAAGCCCAGTTTCACAATACTGGAACACAAAATGGCGGAAAGCCCAGTTTCACTATACTGGAACACAAAATGCCGGAAAAGCCCAGTTTCACGACACTGTGACACAAAATGGCAGCAGGCCCAGTTTCACTAGGCTGGAACACAAAATGGCACCAGGCCCAGCTTCACTTAGCTAGAACACAAAATGGCGGAAAAGCCCAGTTTCACTACACTGGAACACAAAATGGCGGAAAGCCCAGTTTCACTATACTGGAACACAAAATGCCGGAAAAGCCCCGTTTCACGACACTGTGACACAAAATGGCAGCAGGCCCAGTTTCACTAGGCTGGAACACAAAATGGCGGAAAGCCCAGTTTCACTACACTGGGACACAAAATGGCAGCAGGCCCAGTTTCACTAGGCTGGAACACAAAATGGCGGAAAGCTCAGTTTCACTACACTGAAACACAAAATGGCGGAAAGCCGGGATTCACTATACTGGAACACAAAATGGCAGCAGGCCCAGCTTCACTTGGCTGGAACACAAAATGGTGGAAAAGCCCAGTTTCACTACACTGGAACACAAAATGGCGGAAAAACCCAGTTTCACTACACTGGGACACAAAATGGCAGCAGGCCCAGTTTCACTTGGCTGAAACACAAAATGGCGGAAGGCCCAGTTTCACTACACTGGTACACAAAATGGCAGAAGGCCAAGTTTCACTATACTGGAACACAAAATGGCGGAAAGCCCAGTTTCACTACACTGGAACACAAAATGGCGGAAGGCCCCGTTTCACTATGCTGAAACACAAAATGGCGGAAAGCCCAGTTTCACTATACTGGAACACAAAATGGCGGAAAGCCCAGTTTCACTATACTGGAACACAAAATGGCGGAAAGCCCCGTTTCACTATACTGGAAAACAAAATGGCGGAAGGCCCCGTTTCACGACACTGTGACACAAAATGGCAGCAGGCTCAGTTTCACTACTCTGGAACACAAAATGGCGGAAAGCCCAGTTTCACTATACTGGAACACAAAATGGCGGAAAGCCCAGTTTCACTATACTGGAACACAAAATGGCAGCAGGCTCAGTTTCACTACTCTGGAACACAAAATGGCGGAAAGCCCAGTTTCACGACACTGTGACACAAAAAGGCAGCAGGCCCAGTTTCACTAGGTTGGAACACAAAATGGCGGAAGGCCCAGTTTCACTACACTGAAACACAAAATGGCAGCAGGCTCAGTTTCACTAGGCTGGAACACAAAATGGCGGAAAGCTCAGTTTCACTACACTGAAACACAAAATGGCGGAAAAACCCAGTTTCACGACACTGTGACACAAAATGGCAGCAGGCCCAGTTTCACTTGGCTGAAACACAAAATGGCGGAAAGCCCAGTTTCACTACACTGGTACACAAAATGGCGGAAAGCCCCGTTTCACTATACTGGAAAACAAAATGGCGGAAGGCCCCGTTTCACGACACTGTGACACAAAATGGCAGCAGGCTCAGTTTCACTACTCTGGAACACAAAATGGCGGAAAGCCCAGTTTCACTATACTGGAACACAAAATGGCGGAAAGCCCAGTTTCACGACACTGGAACACAAAATGGCAGCAGGCTCAGTTTCACTACTCTGGAACACAAAATGGCGGAAAGCCCAGTTTCACTACACTGGAACACAAAATGGCGGAAAGCCCAGTTTCACTGTACTGGAACACAAAATGGCAGCAGGCCCAGTTTCACTAGGTTGGAACACAAAATGGCGGAAGGCCCAGTTTCACTACGCAGGTACACAAAATGGCGGAAAGCCCAGTTTCACGACACTGAAACACATAATGGCAGCAGGCTCAGTTTCACTACACTGGAACACAAAATGGCGGAAGGCCCAGTTTCACGACACTGAAACACAAAATGGCAGCAGGCTCAGTTTCACTACACTGGAACACAAAATGGCGGAAGGCCCAGTTTCACTAAACTGGAACACAAAATGGCGGAAAGCCCCGTTTCACTATACTGGAAAACAAAATGGCGGAAGGCCCCGTTTCACGACACTGTGACACAAAATGGCAGCAGGCTCAGTTTCACTACTCTGGAACACAAAATGGCGGAAAGCCCAGTTTCACTATACTGGAACACAAAATGGCGGAAAGCCCAGTTTCACAATACTGGAACACAAAATGGCGGAAAGCCCAGTTTCACTATACTGGAACACAAAATGCCGGAAAAGCCCAGTTTCACGACACTGTGACACAAAATGGCAGCAGGCCCAGTTTCACTAGGCTGGAACACAAAATGGCACCAGGCCCAGCTTCACTTAGCTAGAACACAAAATGGCGGAAAAGCCCAGTTTCACTACACTGGAACACAAAATGGCGGAAAGCCCAGTTTCACTATACTGGAACACAAAATGCCGGAAAAGCCCCGTTTCACGACACTGTGACACAAAATGGCAGCAGGCCCAGTTTCACTAGGCTGGAACACAAAATGGCGGAAAGCCCAGTTTCACTACACTGGGACACAAAATGGCAGCAGGCCCAGTTTCACTAGGCTGGAACACAAAATGGCGGAAAGCTCAGTTTCACTACACTGAAACACAAAATGGCGGAAAGCCGGGATTCACTATACTGGAACACAAAATGGCAGCAGGCCCAGCTTCACTTGGCTGGAACACAAAATGGTGGAAAAGCCCAGTTTCACTACACTGGAACACAAAATGGCGGAAAAACCCAGTTTCACTACACTAGGACACAAAATGGCAGCAGGCCCAGTTTCACTTAGCTGAAACACAAAATGGCGGAAGGCCCAGTTTCACTACACTGGTACACAAAATGGCAGAAAGCCAAGTTTCACTATACTGGAACACAAAATGGCGGAAAGCCCGGTTTCACTATACTGGAACACAAGATGGCGGAAAGCCCCGTTTCACTATGCTGAAACACAAAATGGCGGAAAGCCCAGTTTCACTACATTGGAACACAAAATGGCAGCAGGCCCAGCTTCATTTAGCTGGAACACAAAATGGCGGAAAAGCCCAGTTTCACGACACTGGAACACAAAATGGCGGAAAAGCCCAGTTTCACTACGCTGGTACACAAAATGGCAGAAAGCCAAGTTTCACTATACTGGAACACAAAATGGCGGAAAGCAAGGTTTCACTATACTGGAACACAAAATGGCGGAAAGCCCCGTTTCACTATGCTGAAACACAAAATGGCGGAAAGCCCAGTTTCACTACATTGGAACACAAAATGGCAGCAGGCCCAGTTTCACTAGGTTGGAACACAAAATGGCGGAAGGCCCAGTTTCACTACACAGGTACACAAAATGGCGGAAAGCCCAGTTTCACTTCACTGGTACACAAAATGGCGGAAAGCCCAGTTTCACTAGGTTGGAACACAAAATGGCGGAAGGCCCAGTTTCACTACACAGGTACACAAAATGGCAGAAGGCCCAGTTTCACTACGCTGGAACACAAAATGGCGGAAAAGCCCAGTTTCCAGAAAATACCAACAGGCCCAGTTTCACTATGCTGAAACACAAAATGGTGGAAAGCTCAGTTTCACTACACTGGAACACAAAATAGCAGAAAGCCAAGTTTCACTATACTGGAACACAAAATGGCGGAAAGCAAGGTTTCACTATACTGGAACACAAAATGGCGGAAAGCCCCGTTTCACTATGCTGAAACACAAAATGGCGGAAAGCCCAGTTTCACTACATTGGAACACAAAATGGCAGCAGGCCCAGTTTCACTAGGTTGGAACACAAAATGGCGGAAGGCCCAGTTTCACTACACAGGTACACAAAATGGCGGAAAGCCCAGTTTCACTTCACTGGTACACAAAATGGCGGAAAGCCCAGTTTCACTACACTGGAACACAAAATGGCAGCAGGCCCAGTTTCACTAGGTTGGAACACAAAATGGCGGAAGGCCCAGTTTCACTACACAGGTACACAAAATGGCAGAAGGCCCAGTTTCACTACGCTGGAACACAAAATGGCGGAAAAGCCCAGTTTCCAGAAAATACCAACAGGCCCAGTTTCACTATGCTGAAACACAAAATGGTGGAAAGCTCAGTTTCACTACACTGGAACACAAAATAGCAGCAGGCCCGGTTTCACTAGGCTGGAACACAAAATAGTGGAAGGCCCAGTTTCACTACACTGGAACACAAAATGGTGGAAAGCCTAGTTTCGCTATGATGGGACACAAAATGGCGGAAAGCCCAGTTTCATGTTGTCTCCTGTGATTTGTAAGATGTAAGAGGACCAGAGTGTGCTGACACAGGCATTAAGGTATTTATGTAAATTCCTCCATGCGAAAGCCTACACCAAAACACACACCAGGAGTCACACTGCTGAATAAGGCCTGAGTCACACTACTGAATGAGTTATTAGTATTTGATGTTTTGAGGCCCTTATCAGTAGTGATAAGGACTAATAAACCTCTATATTATAAAGTAACACTGACAGAAGACACACTCACACACACACACACAGACACACACACACTCACACACACACACACACAAACACACACACACTCACACACACACACACACACACACACACACACAGATACACACACACACTCACACACACACACACATACACAAACACACACACACACTCACACACACACACACACACACACACACACACAGATACACACACACACACACACACAAACAGACACACACACACTCTCACACACACACACACACACACACACACACTCACACACACACACAGTTTCACTACACTGGGACACAAAATCGCAGCAGGCCCAGTTTCACTTGGCTGAAACACAAAATGGCGGAAGGCCCAGTTTCACTACACTGGTACACAAAATGGCGGAAGGCCCCGTTTCACTATACTGGAACACAAAATGGCGGAAGGCCCAGTTTCACTACACTGGAACACAAAATGGCGGAAGGCCCCGTTTCACTATACTGGAACACAAAATGGCGGAAAGCCCAGTTTCACTACATTGGAACACAAAATGGCAGCAGGCCCAGCTTCACTTAGCTGGAACACAAAATGGCGGAAAAGCCCAGTTTCACTACACTGGAACACAAAATGGCAGCAGGCTCAGTTTCACTACTCTGGAACACAAAATGGCGGAAAGCCCAGTTTCACTACACTGGAACACAAAATGGCGGAAAGCCCCGTTTCACTATACTGGAACACAAAATGCCGGAAAAGCCCAGTTTCACGACACTGTGACACAAAATGGCAGCAGGCCCAGTTTCACTAGGCTGGAACACAAAATGGCACCAGGCCCAGCTTCACTTAGCTAGAACACAAAATGGCGGAAAGCCCGGTTTCACTAAGCTGAAACACAAAATGGCGGAAAGCTCAGTTTCACTACACTGAAACACAAAATGGCGGAAAACCCCAGTTTCACGACACTGTGACACAAAATGGCAGCAGGCCCAGTTTCACTTGGCTGAAACACAAAATGGCGGAAAGCCCAGTTTCACTACACTGGTACACAAAATGGCAGAAGGCCAAGTTTCACTATAGTGGAACACAAAATGGCAGCAGGCCCAGCTTCACTTGGCTGGAACACAAAATGGCGGAAAGCCCAGTTTCACTACATTGGAACACAAAATGGCAGAAGGCCAAGTTTCACTATACTGGAACACAAAATGGCGGAAAGCCCAGTTTCACTACACTGGAACACAAAATGGCGGAAGGCCCCGTTTCACTATGCTGAAACACAAAATGGCGGAAAGCCCAGTTTCACTATACTGGAACACAAAATGGCGGAAAGCCCAGTTTCACTATACTGGAACACAAAATGGCGGAAGGCCCTGTTTCACTATGCTGAAACACAAAATGGCGGAAAGCCCAGTTTCACTACATTGGAACACAAAATGGCAGCAGGCCCAGCTTCACTTTGCTGGAACACAAAATGGCGGAAAAGCCCAGTTTCACGACACTGGAACACAAAATGGTGGAAAGCTCAGTTTCACTACATTGGAACACAAAATGGCACCAGGCCCAGCTTCACTTAGCTGGAACACAAAATGGCGGAAAAGCCCAGTTTCACTACACTGGAACACAAAATGGCGGAAAGCCCAGTTTCACTATACTGGAACACAAAATGGCGGAAAGCCCAGTTTCACTATACTGGAACACAAAATGGCGGAAAAACCCAGTTTCACTACACTGGGACACAAAATGGCAGCAGGCCCAGTTTCACTTGGCTGAAACACAAAATGGCGGAAGGCCCAGTTTCACTACACTGGGACACAAAATGGCAGAAGGCCAAGTTTCACTATACTGGAACACAAAATGGCGGAAAAGCCCAGTTTCGCTATACTGAAACACAAAATGGCGGAAAGCTCAGTTTCACTACAATGGAACACAAAATGGCGGAAAGCCCCGTTTCACTATGCTGAAACACAAAATGGCGGAAGGCCCAGTTTCACTACACTGGTACACAAAATGGCAGAAGGCCAAGTTTCACTATACTGGAACACAAAATGGCGGAAAGCCCAGTTTCACTACACTGGAACACAAAATGGCGGAAGGCCCCGTTTCACTATGCTGAAACACAAAATGGCGGAA
>NC_083762.1:82464965-82477465 GCF_963514075.1 Conger conger
ATGTCCTGGAGGACGTCGTAGATGAGGTTCTGGAAGACAGCGGGGGCGTTAGTGAGCCTGAAAGGCATGACCAGGTACTCGTAGTGGCCACTGGGGGTGTTGAAGGCTGTCTTCCATTCGAATCGGGTGTAAACGGCTCTATATGGGGAATAGGGTGTAAGAAACGGAATTTAGGATTGTCAGTGAACCAGGTGCACACCACAGCAGTGTGACAGCAGTGCAGTGGGCCCAGGGTGGCATGGCAGTGTGTAGGCCCCAGGGTGGCATGGCTGTGTGTAGGGCCCCAGGGTGGCATGGCAGTGTGTAGGGCCCCAGGGTGGCATGGCAGTGTGTAGGGCCCCAGGGTGGCATGGCAGTGTGTAGGGCCCCAGGGTGGCATGGCAGTGTGTAGGGCCCCAGGGTGGCATGGCAGTGTGTAGGCCCCAGGGTGGCATGGCAGTGTGTAGGGCCCCAGGGTGGCATGGCAGTGTGTAGGGCCCCAGGGTGGCATGGCAGTGTGTAGGGCCCCAGGGTGGCATGGCAGTGTGTAGGGCCCCAGGGTGGCATGGCAGTGTGGGGCCCCAGGGTGGCACAGTGTGGGGCCCCAGCGTGGCATGGCTGTGTGTAGGGCCCCAGGGTGGCATGGCAGTGTGTAGGGCCCCAGGGTGGCATGGCAGTGTGTAGGGGCCCAGGGTGGCATGGCGGTGTGTAGGGCCCCAGGGTGGCATGGCAGTGTGGGGCCCCAGGGTGGCACAGTGTGGGGCCCCAGCGTGGCATGGCTGTGTGTAGGGCCCCAGGGTGGCATGGCAGTGTGTAGGGCCCCAGGGTGGCATGGCAGTGTGTAGGGCCCCAGGGTGGCATGGCAGTGTGTAGGGGCCCAGGGTGGCATGGCGGTGTGTAGGGCCCCAGGGTGGCATGGCAGTGTGGGGCCCCAGGGTGGCACAGTGTGGGGCCCCAGCGTGGCATGGCTGTGTGTAGGGCCCCAGGGTGGCATGGCAGTGTGTAGGGCCCCAGGGTGGCATGGCAGTGTGTAGGGCCCCAGGGTGGCATGGCTGTGTGTAGGGCCCCAGGGTGGCATGGCAGTGTGTAGGGCCCCAGGGTGGCATGGCAGTGTGTAGGGCCTCCGGGTGGCATGGCAGTGTGTAGGGCCCAGGGTGGCATGGCAGTGTGTAGGGCCCAGGGTGTCATGGCAGTGTGTAGGGCCCCAGGGTGGCACAGTGTAGGGCCCCAGGGTGGCATGGCAGTGTGTAGGGCCTCCGGGTGGCATGGCAGTGTGTAGGGCCCAGGGTGGCATGGCAGTGTGTAGGGCCCAGGGTGTCATGGCAGTGTGTAGGGCCCCAGGGTGGCACAGTGTAGGGCCCCAGGGTGGCATGGCAGTGTGTAGGGCCCAGGGTGGCATGGCAGTGTGTGGGGCCCCAGGGTGGCATGGCGGTGTGTAGGGCCCCAGGGTGGCATGGCAGTGTGTAGGGCCCAGGGTGGCATGGCAGTGTGTAGGGCCCCAGGGTGGCATGGCTGTGTGTAGGGCCCAGGGTGGCATGGCAGTGTGTAGGGCCCCAGGGTGGCATGGCAGTGTGGGGCCCCAGGGTGGCATGGCAGTGTGTAGGGCCCAGGGTGGCATGGCAGTGTGTAGGGCCCAGGGTGTCATGGCTGTGTGTAGGGCCCCAGGGTGGCATGGCAGTGTGTAGGGCCCCAGGCCAATAATGTTCCACCCTCTTTTTATGCCTTTATTTAATCAACCAGGGGAGATCCAGTGAGAACATGCTTCTCGCCCAGGGAGGAATGCCAGAGAGAACAGTTTCAAGCGGGGAGAGAGAGAACAGGGGTGAAGTCCCTGGAGCAGTTCTTGGTTTATTCCTTTTTTTTGTTTTGGCCTCAACTGCATCTCTCCAGATGCAGGTCAGCATCCCTATGCACGGGGGTCAAACCAGCACCAGCAAAACTTTTCTTCTGCTAGGTGAGGTAGGCCCTGTCTCCTCTGCTGGGTGGGGTAGGCCCTGTCTCTTCTGTGGCACTCGTGGGGTATTTCCTGTAAATGAGACCTTCTCTCAGCAGCTGATGCAATGGTTTGGATGTTTTGCTCCCAGAACCGGTTTTAGACGTGTTGTTATTGGAGAGAAGGTCATGGGTGTTGCTTCAGTGCCAAGAACCATTGTCAAACACGGCAGCCACCATGACCTGGCTTCTGCCACCACTGAGCAGCCCCCATAGGAATCCATGGAACCAGTAAGCAGAAGCTTTAAACAGTATAAACTTGTCTATAAACAATTAATATTTAATTATATGATATGTGTACTTATGTAGATAATCAGATAATCATAAGTGAATTGCAGTCAAAAGTTTAATGTTTAAATTAAAATGCTAATATTGTAAGCTCATTGGGAGGGGGTGTATTGTTTTGGTACGTACTGGTGTTCATGATGATGTCTAACTTAACAGGTGCTCCAGGACCTGAAGCAGGAGGAACAGAAACAGCAGCAGGAGCTGCTGTGTGTTATATCTGGGTCTACCATTCGTTATAGTGACCTTAGTTGTGATGCTGATGGACCCTCGTTGTACGTGGAACTGCAAGCTAAATGGATGCAGGAAAATTGCCCACTGGACCTGTGTGCAATGGTAAACTCCTAGGCTGTATGTGGCTAATCTCAGCGCTGATAGATGGAGAGGTGTTAGTGTGTTTAATTCCCACCAACATGACGGATAAAAGGCAGACCTTAGCCTGTCTGACTAAGAAAATACAGAGTGTGGATTATGAAACACAGAGCCCACAAGAGCAAAATAACTTCTACATGAACGTATCTCACGTGAGTATTATTTTTAAAGGATTTTCACCTTTTCATGGCAAAATAAACATAAAACATGCCATTACGTTCTCATACGCTCTAAGGTCCAATACAGAATTCAGTGTGGAATATCTTGCCATGAAGTGGAGGCAGAAAGTTTTCAAGACTAGGCTTGATACGGTCCTAGATACTATTTAGCTTTAGTTACGCATTTAGGTGCACATTAGCTACAGTACACTTTACTGGGAGGGAAAGGCTAGCATTGCTGGACTGAATGGCCTGTTCTATGTCATGTCATGTTATTACTAAACAATAAGGATGTAATTGTGATGGTTTTTGGGCATAAAACAGAACATTTTAAGCACTATGTACAGTTCAAATAAATAGCAGTGCGTTAAAGTGAACGAAGTGCAAATATTTTTTAATAGCTTTTAGTTCAATATTTCAAATGAAGTGGAAACATTACACATTCAATTCCAAATCAAAGAAAAGTCTGCGTTATTCTTTGACAGGAAGCAAAGAAAAGGAATATTAATCTGTTCAAACAAATGGCAGTGTCAACATTTTTCTCTTCAAACTCTCTTCAAACTGTATAAACTGAAGACATTTTACAAGATTTAACTTCACTTTAAATTACAGAACTAATATTTAGTTGCATAACCATTATTTTTGATAACTGCTGCGCATCTGCGTTGCATTGAGTCAACCAACTTCTGGCATCTAGAAACAGGTATTTCAGCCCAGGATGAACAAACTACATTCCACACTTCCGGTGAATTTAGCTCCAGAAACTGCATTTTTAATGTCACCCCGCATGTTCTCTATGGGGATGAGGTCAGGGATTGAGCTGGCCACTCCATTACCTCAATCCTTTTTGTCTGGAACCAAGATGTTGCTTGCTTCCTCGTGTGTTTGGGGTCGTTGTCTTGTTGAAACACCCATTTCAGGGGCATTTCCTCTTCGGCATATGGCAACATAATCTCTTCAAGCATTTTTATGTATTCAAACTGATCCATGATCCCTGGTATACGAACCCAACACCGTAGTATGAAAAACATCCCCATACCATGATTTTTGCACCACCATGCTTCACTGTCTTTACAGTGTACTGTGGATTAAATTCAGTACCTGGGGGTCGTCTGACGTACTGTCGACGACCACTAGACCCGAAAATAACAATTTTCAGTCTCATCAGTCCACAGAATGTTACGCCATTTCTCTTTGGGCCAATCGATGTGGTCCCTGGCAAATTTTAACCGATTCTGCACCTGCTGTTTTTTCAACAATTGTGCTTTACGGGGGCTTCTTGCTGATAGCTTAGCTTCAAACTAGTCTTCTAACTGTAACAGCACTTACAGGTAATTGTAGATCATCTTTGATCTTTCTGGAGCTGATGAATGGCTGAATCTTTGCCATTCTGACTATTCTTCAATCCGGTTTAACAGTTGCTCATTTTCTGCCACTTGTTTCGGGTTTTTGTTGCCATTTTAAAGCATGAGATCATTTTAGCTGAGCTTGACGCTTGATGACTTAATTTTTTTATTGTTAAATGAGGACATGCATTTCCTGATTTATGAAGGTCAACAATATTTTGTCTCATGAATGTGATGGTGATGGATTTCCCCATGGTGATGGATAACTAGGGGTGCCCCCCAATACTGAAGCTAAAGTATCCTCCTTTCAGAGCATATAATGACCAGCATGTAAACGTACAGTAATTTTATTTCAAATAACAGAATTTTCTAAAAGAAAACAGCATGGTGATCTCCAACTCCAGAGCTGAAGACTACATCACCCACAATGCCCTGCTTCTTATAGGACACCTGGCCACACATAAAGGCTAAAATGACATAAATATACGTCTGCATACATACACATATAAACCCTCATGCAGCGCTGCCCAACACCGTTCCTGGTGAACTCCCATCCTGTACATTTTCATTTCAATGCTAATTTGGCACACCTGATTCTACTAATTAGCAGCTCAACAAGTTATCTAGTGATTGAATGAGGTGTGCTTTAGGGTTGGAATGAAAACCTACAGGACAGGAGATCTCCAGGAACAGGGTTGGGCAGCGCTGCATTAGTGCTTTCATTCATTTATTGAAATTAATTATAGGTAGTACTTGAGGCATACATGGAACATATGGAACATACATAGCAACTCTGTCCAAAAGTAGAATTTTGCATAAGATAATTATTAACTTCTATAGCATGTCTCTTACACGTATGAGAAGGTTTCAGTTCACTTCTGGATGTACTTATGAGGCTTGCATTGGTGCAGCAGTGTGGTATATTATGGCATAGCAGTATGGTGCATTGTGGTATAGCAGTGTGTTGTATTAGGGTATTGCAGTGTGGTGCAGCAGTGTGGTGCAGCCATGTGGTATAGCAGTGTGGTGCATTATGGTATAGTAGGTGTCCAGCATTTACTGTCCTTGTCCGCCGTCACCTCCGACCTCTGACCCCGGATTCAGAGGCCAAAGATGACCCGCAGGTCGGCCAGAGACAGTTTGGTGACGGAGTTCCCGGTCCCGGACAGCACCGTGGTGGCCAGCTCCTTCTTCTTCTCCTGCAGAGAGGAGATCTTGTCCTCCACCGTACCCTCACATATAAACCTGCAGGGACAAAATGGCCTCTTTACACATGCAGGCACACTCACACACGCTTGCTCACACTCTCTCACACGCTCTCACACACAACAAGTTATCTAGTGATTGAATGAGGTGCGCTTTAGGGTTGGAATGAAAACCTACAGGACAGGAGATCTCCAGGAACAGGGTTGGGCAGCGCTGCATTAGTGCTTTCATTCATTTATTGAAATTAATTATAGGTAGTACTTGAGGCATCTGGAACATACATAGCCACTCTGTCCAAAAGTAGAATTTTGCATAAGATAATTATTAACTTCTATAGCATGTCTCTTACACCCCTCCTCACCTGTACACGCACACACCCCTCCTCACCTGTACACGCACACACACACACCCCTCCTCACCTGTACACGCACACACACACACCCCATCTCACCTGTGGATGGTGACATCACGGTGCTGCCCCACCCTGTAGATGCGGTCACAAGCCTGGTCCTCCAGGGCTGGATTCCTACAGAGTTACCACACTGCACAGTTACCACACTGCACAAAGCACTGCACAGAGCAGTTACCACACTGCAGTTAATGCACTGCACAGAACAGAGTTACCACACTGCACATAGCACTGCAGTTACCACAAAGCACTGCAAAGAGCAGAGTTACCACACTGCACAGAGCACTGTACAATTACCACACTGCAGTCACCACACTGCACAGAGCACTGTACAGAGCAGTTACCACACTGCAGTTAATGCACTGCACAGAACAGAGTTACCACACTGCACATAGCACTGCAGTTACCACAAAGCACTGCAAAGAGCAGAGTTACCACACTGCAGTTAATGCACTGCACAGAGCACTGCACAGTTACCACACAGCACAGAACACTGCACAGAGCAGGCACAGTTACCACACTGTACAGAGCAGGCACAGTTACCACACTGCACAGAACACTGCAGTTACCACACTGCACACAACCCTGCACAGAGCAGTTGGTATTTAGCTGACACTTTTATCCAAAGTGACTGACGGCAATGTGGCAATGTGGGGTTAAGTGCCTTGGTCAAAGGACCAACAACAGATCTTATTGTGGCTACACTGGGGCTTAAACCACCAACATTCTGAGTCCCAGTCATGTGACTAGGCCATAGGCTCCACCTGTACCAGTTTAACACACTGTAGTCTCACTGTGACATCACAGCCAGGTCCTGGCAGACGTGCGCTCTCCCTGACTGTAATCTCACTGTGACATCACAGCCAGGACCTGTCAGCTGTCAAGTGAAGCAGCTACACACTTTCAATTATCAGCCATGCTTTACAATAAGGCACATCAACTGGCATTAACTAATGTAGTATTCATTAACTGACATACAAATGCATGAATTAAGCATGATATTAACATTTAATTTCTTCATGCATTTGTCAACTACCAATTAATGTATCAGTTGCATGAATATTTATACATTAGCCAGGAATAGGATAAACTCATAATTAGTGAACCAATAACAAATGCATTCACAGTTTTTGGCATGAATATGAATTGGCATTAACTAATAGTTAATGATGTACAAATACATAAACAACGTCGCACAAACATTGTACGATATCTCAGTAGTTAGTCATTTAACAACTAAATTAGATTATTGTAATTATCGTAAAGTGTTACGGAATTAACCACTTACTGTAGATTATTATTATAATATTATAAAGCCATAAATAGCATAAGTGTTGACATCGTCGACATTGTAGCTTGTACTAGCATGTCAATCACAGCCAATGACGATTTTATTGCAGTTATTGCTAGTCAGTGGAGATACAGTTCAGTTTTGAATATTTTTCATGATATACATGATAAATTCTTGCTGATAAGTCTCTCGCACTGAAAGGCGCACATAGTGCGTGTCTCACCAGTGCATGTCCAACAGGAAGAGGTGATTCCCCCCCGTCAGGTTAATGCCCACACCTCCAGCACACAGAGATACCAGCATTACCTGCAGGTACAAACACAGAGATACCAGCATTACCTGCAGGTACAAACACAGAGACACCAGCATTACCTGCAGGTACAAACACAGAGACACCAGCATTACCTGCAGGTACAAACACAGACACACCAGCATTACCTGCAGGTACAAACACAGAGACACCAGCATTACCTGCAGGTACAAACACAGACACACCAGCATTACCTGCAGGTACAAACACAGAGACACCAGCATTACCTGCAGGTACAAACACAGACACACCAGCATTACCTGCAGGTACAAACACAGAGACACCAGCATTACCTGCAGGTACAAACATGAGAATCTTCTCATGAAACTCATACTGACAACAGTGCCACAACAGATAGTGGTATTATGTATGAATGCTGCAGCCAATCCTCCAAACGACTCTCTCTCTCTCCCTCCCTCTCTCCCTCCCTCCCTCCCGCTCTCCCTCCCTCTCTCCCTCTCTCCCTCCCTCCCTCCCTCCCTCCCTCTCTCCCTCCCTCCCTCCCTCACCTGAGGGCCTTTGGCGTTGGTGTTGAACTCCTCCACCAGGTCCATACGGCGTTTGGGGTTGACCGTGCCGTCGATGGTGGCGAATCTCAGGCCCAGCCGGTCCAGGTGAACGCCCACGATCCGGAGCATGCTGGTCCACTGAGACACGATCACACTGCCAGACATGTTAATCAACCGCAGAGACACCATCACACTGCCAGACATGTTAATCACCCGCAGAGACACCATCACACTGCCAGACATGTTAATCACCCGCAGAGACACGATCACACTGCCAGACATGTTAATCAACCGCAGAGACACCATCACACTGCCAGACATGTTAATCACCCGCAGAGACACCATCACACTGCCAGACATGTTAATCACCCGCAGAGACACCATCACACTGCCAGACATGTTAATCACCCGCAGAGACACCATCACACTGCCAGACATGTTAATCACCCGCAGAGACACCATCACACTGCCAGACATGTTAATCACCCGCAGAGACACCATCACACTGCCAGACATGTTAATCACCCGCAGAGACACCATCACACTGCCAGACATGTTAATCACCCGCAGAGACACCATCACACTGCCAGACATGTTAATCACCCGCAGAGACACCATCACACTGCCAGACATGTTAATCAACTGCAGAGACACGATCACACTGCCAGACATGTTAATCAACCGCAGAGACACGATCACACTGCCAGACATGTTAATCAACCGCAGAGACACCATCACACTGCCAGACATGTTAATCAACTGCAGAGACACCATCACACTGCCAGACATGTTAATCAACCGCAGAGACACCATCACACTGCCAGACATGTTAATCAACCGCAGAGACACCATCACACTGCCAGACATGTTAATCAACCGCAGAGACACCATCACACTGCCAGACATGTTAATCACCCGCAGAGACACCATCACACTGCCAGACATGTTAATCAACCGCAGAGACACCATCACACTGCCAGACATGTTAATCACCCGCAGAGACACCATCACACTGTGAGACTTGTGTGAATGTTTACCTTTTCTGAGCATCACTCCCCTGGGCGATAGCCTTCAGCTCGGTGAGGACAGCAGCAATCTGAAAACCAGAAATAAAAACCGCAAATCATACCGTCATTTAACCGCGTTCTAAATAAGATATACTTTAAACCCAGTGGGGCAGTGTGTCCTCAGCATTTCACCCTGAGGCCAGTGCCTTGGTCAAGGGCAACGGCAGGAGTGCACTCAACCTGACATGCATGTCTGAGTGTGGGAGGAAACCCACACAGCCACGGGGGGCGGGACCTCCACAGAGGGGGCGTGGCTGTTGCAGGGGGCGGGTCATGGCGTGGCATGGGCGGGGCAGGGCATGGCAGGGGCGGGGCAGAGCAGGGCTGTAGCTGGGGGCATGGCAGGGGCGGGCGGGGCTGTAGCTGGGGGCGTGGCAGGGGCGGGCGGGGCTGTAGCTGGGGGCGTGGCAGGGGCGGGCGGGGGCGGGGCTGTTGCTGGGGCGGGGCGGGGCAGGGGCGGGGCGGGGCAGGGGCGGGGCCGTACCTTGGTGCTCTCGCGCGTGTCCTGGAAGAGCTCGGAGGGGAAGCGTGACCCGTGCAGGGAGACTTTGGGGTCGGGGTCGGACCCCGACGCCTCAGAGAGGCACAGAGCGCTCAGCTGCTCCTCCAGAGAGAGAGAGATCCCCTCTCCCTCCAGCTCCACCTGGTCCAGCGTCTGTGGGGCAGGGACAGGGTTACTGTTCGTGTGCGTGTTCGTGTTAGTGTTAGTGTTAGTGTTAGTGTTAGTGTTAGGGACAGGGTTAAGGTTATGGGCAGGGACACCAGACACTCAAACTGGAAAGCGTATTCGTATTTAAGTGTGCATATGTAGGTGCATAGGACCGTACAGGTGAGAACAGGGGTGTACAGGTATGTACAGGTATATACAGGAGTGTACAGGGGTGTACAGGTGAGTACAGGTGAGTACAGAGGTGTACAGAGGTGTACAGGTGAGTACAGGTTTGTACAGGTGTGTACAGGTGTGTACAGAGGTGTACAGAGGTGTACAGAGGTGTACAGGTGAGTACAGGTTTGTACAGGTGAGTACAGGTGTACAGGAGTGTACAGGTGTGTACAGGTGAGTACAGGTATACAGGAGTGTACAGGTGAGTACAGGTGAGTACAGGTATACAGGAGTGTACAGGTGAGTACAGGTATACAGGAGTGTACAGGGGTGTACAGGTGAGTACAGGTATACAGGAGTGTACAGGTGAGTAAGGTGAGTAAGGTGAGTACAGGTGAGTACAGGTGAGTACAGGTATACAGGTGAGTACAGGTGAGTACAGGTATACAGGTGAGTACAGGTATGTACAGGTGAGTACCTTGCTGAGCAGGGACAGGTGGCAGCAGCACTGTCTCAGTCGGAGCAGGAGGGACAGGATGTGCACGGCACTGGAGGCCTGAGGAGCCTGAGAGTCTGACTGTGACACACCAAACTCCTGTGCCACTGCAACACACACACACACACAATTACACACACACACACATACACACTATTACACTCAGTCACTCAGTCACTCACAAAGCCTAACCAAACCCAGCCAATAAGACTGTGCCGTGTGTGACCTCTGACCTTTCTCAAATGGGTTCACATTGCTCCCCTTCCTGGGGTCAGTGGCGTTGCCCTCGTGTCTGTTGAGGTAAGACTGCAGAGTCGACCTGGAGGGCAGAACCAAACCCTGCGTTACCACTCTCTCTGAGAGAGACCCCGTCAACCGTCAAATACTTCATTGTTTTGGATTCAAATACTTTTCTATACTTTACTGAGCTTGTCTGGTGTATTGGAACCTATGAAATACTCTCGGTAAGTGCCAACCCCACCTTCTGGTCCTCTTGGTCGGCTCAATGGCACCAGGCACGATGAATCAAACACAGAAAAGTATCTGAATCCAAAACAACTACGTATTTGAGCCAGGTCTGTAAATGGTACCAGACTTTAGTAAAGATTTGCGTGTTTACAGGACTGTAACAGAGAGGCTCTATAGCTTATGTTACCTGGATTGCGCAAAAACCACGTCGTAAACAGACTTCTCGTCTTTGGACAGCTTGATTCGGTGGACTTCACAGCGTCGGTCAGGCAGAGAGACCTACAGCAGGAGAGCAGTCAGGTAGAGAGACCTACAGCAGGAGAGCAGTCAGGTAGAGAGACCTACAGCAGGAGAGCAGTCAGGTAGAGAGACCTACGGTGGGAGAGCAGTCAGGTAAAGACCTACAGCAGGAGAGCAGTCAGGCAGAGAGACCTACAGCGGGAGAGCAGTGAGGTAGAGACCTACAGTAGGAGACCAGTGAGGTAGAGACCTACAGCAGGAGAGCAGTCAGGTAGAGAGACCTACAGCATGAGACCAGTCAGGTAGAGAGACCTACAGCATGAGATCAGTGAGGTAGAGAGACCTACAGCAGGAGACCAGTGAGGTAGAGAGACCTACAGCAGGAGAGCAGTCAGGTAGAGAGACCTACAGCAGGAGAGCAGTCAGGTAGAGAGACACTACAGCAGGAGAGCAGTGAGGTAGAGACCTACAGCAGGAGAGCAGTCAGGTAGAGAGACCTACGGTGGGAGAGCAGTCAAGTAGAGACCTACAGCAGGAGAGCAGTCAGGCAGAGAGACCTACAGCGGGAGAGCAGTGAGGTAGAGACCTACAGCAGGAGACCAGTGAGGTAGAGACCTACAGCAGGAGAGCAGTCAGGTAGAGAGACCTACAGCATGAGACCAGTCAGGTAGAGAGACCTACAGCATGAGATCAGTGAGGTAGAGAGACCTACAGCAGGAGACCAGTGAGGTAGAGAGGCCTACAGCAGGAGATCAGTGAAGGCTAAAACGAGTCAGATAATGCCAGCCATTACATTACATTATATAGCTGACGCTTTTACCGAAAATGACTTAGTTGATTAGACTAAACGGGGGCCAATCCCCCAGAAAGCAACGCAGGGTTAAGGGCCATGCTCAAGGGCACAACAGTTGTGTGGATCATATTGTGGCAACACTGGAGCTTGAACAACCAAACTTGTAGGTCCTAGTCAAGCACGTTAGCCACAAGGCTACAGGCTGCCCGTTCAAATCTGCATCATCAGGCTACTCTTTCTGCATCAGCGAGCAGTCATGCTGTCATGATGCTGCTAACCAGCTAACTAGGTACAGAGCTACTCGTACACAGCTAAGCTATGCTAGCACACGCAAACAGAAAAAAGGTTCTGATACAGGAGCTCCCCCTTGTGGACAGAGCATGGCAGTGCAGTACCAGAGGTTTTCCAGAGGAGTCCATCTGGTCCTTGGTCCTGCGGAGAAGGAGAGTGCGGGTCAGGATGTTGAGTCTCTCCCCGCCTCTCCGCGAGCCGTTGTCCACCTGCGCCTTCCACACCTTGTACTCATCAAAGGGAGCACACCTGAGGAACCTGCACAGGTGAGGGAGACATCACTGATACACCCGCACAAACACAATCATGCACAGCCGCACAAACACAATCATACACACCCGCACAAACACAATCATACGCACCCGCACAAACACAATCATACGCACCCGCACAAACACAATCATATGCACCCGCACAAACACAATCATACGCACCTGCACAAACACAATCACACACACCCGCACA
>NC_083762.1:82487465-82492465 GCF_963514075.1 Conger conger
CTTTTCCTAGAAGGCCATTTCTCCTCTGTGTTACTCTTCCCAGCATGCAGTTCTGTGTCCTCCTCACTGACACTGGGCCTCCTCTCCCTCTCTCCTGTGCTGCTCCCCTGTGCCCCGCCCTGCGCCCCGCCCTGCGCTTCGGCCGACGCCCTCTTCTTCACCCTCATGCCAGCGGGAAGCTCTCTGCTCCTCCATGACTCCCCACTCCCTCCATCCTCTCCTCCGTCCCCATTCCCCCTCTCCACCTGCCCTTTCTCTCTCTCAGTCCTGCTCTTCCTCTCTCTGCCCTCGCCTCTCTCCGCATCATCCTTCGCTCCTTTTCTGCTCTCACTCTCCCTCTTTCCTTTATCTCTGCCCTCGCCTCTCTCCTCTCCTCCACCCCCCTCTGCCCTCCCTCGTTCCTGCTCTCCTCTCCTGCCCTCCGTCTCAGGCCTCTCGTTCTCTTTCTCACTCTTTCTCACTCTGTTTTCAGACCCTCCATCCTCCCCTCCCCCCCTGCTCTTATCTCCCCTCTCTGCTCTGGAGCTCCCTCCCTCCTGGATGATCCTCCAGTCAGAGGGCTGCCCTGTCTTGCTGGGGGCCTTAAACGGGTTCCTCTCCTGAGGGGGTCTGGAGGGTGGAGACTCCCCGTCTAATAGATTCTCCTTCAACTCCACCTGCAGGGAGAGGCTGCAGTGTCATCACTATGGCTACAGAGTCATCACTATGGCTACAGAGTCATCACTATGGCTACAGAGTCATCACTATGGCTACAGAGTCATCACTATGGCTACAGAGTCATCACTATGGCCACAGTGTCATCACTATGGCCACAGTGTCATCACTATGGCCACAGTGTCATCACTATGGCCACAGTGTCATCACTATGGCTACAGAGTCATCACTATGGCTACAGAGTCATCACTATGGCTACAGAGTCATCACTATGGCTACAGAGTCATCACTATGGCTACAGAGTCATCACTATGGCTACAGAGTCATCACGAGCTACAGTGACATCACTATGGCTACAGTGAAATCACTATGGCTACAGTCATCACGAGCTACAGTGACATCACTATGGCTACAGAGTCATCACTATGGCTACAGTGTCATCACTATGGCTACAGAGTCATCACTATGGCTACAGAGTCATCACTATGGCTACAGTCATCACTATGGCTACAGTGTCATCACTATGGCTACAGAGTCATCACTATGGCTACAGAGTCATCACTATGGCTACAGTGTCATCACTATGGCTACAGAGTCATCACTATGGCTACAGAGTCATCACTATGGCTACAGTGTCATCACTATGGCTACAGAGTCATCACTATGGCTACAGAGTCATCACTATGGCTAGTGACATCACTATGGCTACAGAGTCATCACTATGGCTACAGTGTCATCACTATGGCTACAGAGTCATCACTATGGCTACAGTCATCACTATGGCTACAGTGTCATCACTATGGCTACAGAGTCATCACTATGGCTACAGAGTCATCACTATGGCTACAGTGTCATCACTATGGCTACAGAGTCATCACTATGGCTACAGTGACATCACGATGGCTACAGAGTCATCACTATGGCTACAGTGTCATCACTATGGCTACAGAGTCATCACTATGGCTACAGTGACATCACTAGACCCGCACGGAATCCGCAGACGCAGAACTCCGATGAAAATTCAGAGGAATTTGAACGTTGAAAGTCATAAACAAGTGAATACAACATTGTCCCCTCTCGCAAGTTAGTAAGTAGCTGGCTAGTTAGCTCACTGAGCACTTTATTAGATATTTACTAGACTTCTTTTTTAGACATCTACTGCTCTAGCCTATCCTGTATCCTGTACTGTATTGGACTTATTTCAATATTAAAGACACGCTGAGCAGAAGTGAGAGCAGCACTAGCTTCTGCGATGTCACGTATATGTGAGTGAAACGGCTCTTTCAGAGCGATGTTTGGATGTTTGGATGTTTGGATGTTTGGAGGTTTGGAGGTTTGGAGGTTTGGAGGTTTGGAGGTTTGGAGGTTCGGAGGTTTGGAGGTTTGGAGGGTGGGGGGTCTGTCGTTAAATGAGGAGGGGGAGACAGAGCTGTAGCCTGTGGCTCTGGGGGGAGAATACGGCCCACGGCAGGAAAGGACATTGATTGGAGGGGAAAATTTACATTAATTTAGTAAATACACGCCCACTGGTACATAATGACGCCAAATCTTGTCAAATCTTGTTTTCCAGAAAGTTGATGCAAAAATGTTAGTGTGAAAATACACAAGTATTACAGTGTTAAAATATTTTTGGAATAGATACTGCAAGACAGTTCGTATGGTCGTGAAGAACTGGCTACATTGAAAAAGTGAATTTTGTCTGCCCGACGGCCTTTCTAGTGTTAAACTGCCAGCTGTCTGTAACCATCTCTTGAACAATGGGCACATTTACTCTTAATATGTTCACGGCTGATCTATGAACTCCATGTGCATCTTTGACATTTTCACACTTTTGCAATTTGTGGTTACTGAAATATTATATTTTTATTTATTTATTCCTGTAACACTGTGGTCCTCTCAGCTTAAATTAACACTGCATGCATGGCCAAATGTGCTCAAAACACGTTGATTAAAGTAGTGAGAAAGAAAACCCCAAAAAAGTCTGTCTGGGCCTCGTCATCAGTATGGCTGCAGTGTCATCAGAGTGATAGAGATCGCTAGAGTGATAGTAGAGATAGCTAGAGTGATAGCTAGAGTGATAGCTAGAGAGAGAGGGACAGAGAGAGAAAGAGAGGGGGAGGGGGGAGAGAAGAAGAGGGAGGGAGGGACAGGGAAGGGTTGCAGGTTCTTACCCTCTTCCACGGGACACTGCCACACCACTTCTTCCCCTCCCCCCTGCCCACAACACAGCGGAAAAACAGCCTGCAGAACAAAGAGCACAGGGCTCATTTTACACACACACACACACACACACACACTCACACTCACACACTCACACTCACACTCACACACACACACACACACTCACACACTCACTCACTCACTCACACACTCACTCACTCACACACTCACTCACACACTCACTCACACACTCACTCACACACTCACACACTCACACACTCACTCACACACTCACACACTCACACACTCACACACTCACACACACACACACTCACACACTCACACACTCACACACTCACACACTCACACACTCACACACACTCTCACACACACTCTCACACACACTCTCACACACACTCTCACACACACTCTCACACACACTCTCACACACACACACACACACACACACACACACACACACTCTCTCACACACACACACACACACACACACACTCACCTGTAGCTGTGCGGCTCCTGAGACATCACCACGGCCTGGAGCTCCACTGCAGCCTCATCGTGGTGCAAACAGTGAGAGGGAGGAATTCTGGGAAAAAACAACAGCAGCAGGTGTGCCTCTGATACCCAAAACCCTCCACGTGCATGCTGCACACCAAGTTCAGGAGAACAGATTTAACAGAATTAACTGCACACAGACTAGGACACTTTCCCTAAAAGCTCAGAGCAGTATAAAACGTTCTGTGACTTTTAGACTATCTCTACCCGAAGATACTTGAGTTCGGTCGTCCCTGGGAACGCTGCAATCCGGGAAGAAATGCGTTTCCGCGGTGTGTGAGAGGAGCGAGCGGAACACATACTCAGTCGGCTGAATGAACCCACACGGGTTTCCCTGCGAACCGCTGCAGACGTAGAAACTCTTCCCCTTGTTCGGGCCATCTCGGACTCCGGTCTTCAGTAAACACCGGCCTCCTATAAAACACACACACACACACACACACACACAGACAGACACAGACACAGACACAGACAATCAGGAAAAGCTAAAATAACATTAATCGCTCTGTTTGGAGTTATAACGAACTGCCGCGCCAACAAAATGACATGTCATTGCACATGTTATCGGCGACAGTGTTCAACTGCATGTACATCAAACAGAAGCAACATTGCCCCCAGTTTACTACAAAACGTAGTTAACTAGATCACTATTAAAAGCGTAATGTCCGGCTATAGCAGGACCTTATGCTTTCGGTTTAGATTCATTAGGACTGACATCATACATAAAAAACGTCTCTGCTGTTTAGTTCATTTACCTATTCTAAATAAACCCTACTTAACATTATAACGAATCAATATATACTATGAGTAACGAATTACAGTTGCAACTTACTATGTTCATCACAAAGAACTATCTCCATTTTGCCGTAAAGGTCCAACGCAGCTTTGCGACTGTCCAACCCTACAGACATTCAGTCATCCGCCGCTATTTTTCCGAAAGCGCAGCCGCGGTCTAACTCAAAAACTCGCTAACCAATTAGAACTGAAGCAATACACGTCATAGGCGAGACAGTCTAGCTTTGACAGACAGATAAATTATCCAATCATAGATAGGACGTTTACAGTAACTGAGAGCTTCCGTTTTCATCCACACGGTGGCGCCAGAACGTCATGAGCCGCAATGACAGCGTCACGGCAACACAATTACAGTTGTGCCAAAGACTCTCACAAGATGCTCAGCTCCATAAAATTGAAAATCATCTCGACCCTTCAATCCAGAACCTTATAATTTGGTGCATTTTCTAAAACAAATCATTAAGAGGTGTGAAAAAGTAATATATGGCATGGATGGATCTTCTCTTTGGTTCTGTTATAGTTGTCAAAGACACAAACATTAAGAGAGTGAGCAAGAGAGATTTTTAAGAGCTTTATTGAGACAATATTAAAAACTGAAACTATAGAGCATCAAAAAATAAATAAACTGAAAAAAATGGCCCTCTGCACCAGTTTTACTCCATAATTATTACATAAATCATAAGTCATAAGTGGGCATAATCGGAGCTCCCTGTTGTGTGATATGTAAAGGACGCAGTGTCCTCGCTCCCAGGGTGATGAATTCGGAGTCAAGCGTCGCTCACAGACACTGTGCATGACAGTGATGAAGAAAACCATAG
>NC_083762.1:82497465-82507465 GCF_963514075.1 Conger conger
TGGTCAGTCAGTATTTTGCCAGTTTTCTTGCGTAAGGAGTGAAATGATCCCTGTGGCCGTTCTGTTTTGGCCCAGGATCCTCTCCGGTCCTTTGGGTTCAGCTTCAGCGATCGCTCCACATGTCTGTGCTCAAACAACACCAAACCAGTGGTGAGAAGTTCACAAAAACATTTTAAAAAAAATGTAAACAGCCAACAAGGAGATTTGGGGAAAAAAATATACAGAGCAAAAAATGAACTGGACCAGAAGCTTACAACCAAGAAGAGACTATAATCACGAGACTCTGCCGTCACGGGCTAATATGAGAGATTACAGGTGGGGTTTACAGGTGGGGGTGCGGGGGTTGTGGGTAGTAGTGTGTGGTATAGGTTAGTGCGTGGCAGGGCTTAGGTTTGGGAGGGGGGGGGCTGTGGGTGTAGATCAGGGATCAGTAACTCACGGTCCTCGAGGGCCAAGACCTGCTGGTTTCCCACTCTCCCTTTACCTGGGAGTCAGGTGTGACCACCCTCCCTTTACCTGGGAGTCAGGTGTGACCACCCTCCCTTTACCTGGGAGTCAAGTGTGAAGACAGGCCAATCAGCAGAATAGAAAACCAGGGCTGGAGTTTGATTGGAGGGCCAGAGTTGGTGATCCCTGGTGTAGAGCTTATGGAAGGTTAGGGGTTATGGACAGTTAGGGGTTAGGGGTTATGGGGGTTAGGGGTAATGGAAGGTTAGGGGTTAGGGGTAATGGAAGGTTAGGGGTTAGGGGTTATGGGGGTTAGGGGTAATGGAAGGTTAGGGTTTAGCGGTTAGGGGTTATGGGGGTTAGGGGTAATGGAAGGTTAGGGGTTAGGGTTTAGGGGTTAGGGGTTATGGGGGTCTCTAATCCACAGAGCCCGGATGCAGGCTGAGTGCAGGGGGCTCCAGGCAGGTGGGGGAGTAGTTGAGGTGTGGCTCTTTGATCCACAGCAGGGGGGCGCCGTTCTTGCCCTCCTGCCCCCGGCCTGCATGGCGCCCCCTGTAGCGCAGGAGGCCCAGTGCCAGGAGCAGAGCCCCGAACACGGGGAACGGGTAGAAGAACACGAAGAAGAACAGAGACTCGCTGGAGCACACCACCGAACGGAGAGAGGGATCTACAGAGAGAGAGAGGGAGGGAGAGAGAGACAGAGGAGAGAGAATGCAAAGACTGTCAACTTCTGTTAATTCATTACTTCTTACTGTCTATCATAAGGCATACAGTACACATGGTACTATTCATACTCTTCATATCGGCCTATGCCTCCCACCTCAACCTTGACTTTCTTGCTTTAACTGAAACTTGGCTCTCACCAGAGAACACAGCCACCCCGGCTGCCCTTTCCTCTGCCTTCTCTTTTTCCCACACACCCAGAACCTCTGGCAGAGGAGGTGGCACAGGTATCCTAATCTCATCCTCATGGAGATCTAGTGTCTTCTCCTCATCCTTCTCCTTCTCCTCTTTTGAATTTCATGCGGTTTCTGTTACTTTCCCATGCAAACTCTTTATTATTGTTGTTTATCGCCCCCCGGGTCCTCTGGGGAGCTTCTTGGATGAGATGGACATCCTCCTTACCTCCTCACCAGTCAATGACACTCTGGGTGTCTTCAACCTGAACTCAGAATCCACCCAGTCTACCTTTCTCTCCCTCCTTTCTTCTTTTGACCTTACCCGCATACTTTCCCCTCCCACCCACAAAGCAGGCAACCTTCATGACCTGATCTTCACAAGGAGCTGCACAACAACCAACCTCTCTGTAACACCACTCCATATATCTGACCACTCCTTCATCTCTTTTTCTCTTCCACTCTCCTCTAACACCCATCCATCTCTCCCACCATCCACTGTCACCTGTCGGCGGAACCTATGCCACCTGTCTACCTCCGCCCTCTCGTCTACAATCCTCTCCTCCCTACCATCTGCGGAGTCTTTCTCTCGACTGTCTCCCGATGATGCGGCTACAACTCTCATGTCCTCCCTCTCATCTTCCTTTGACTCTCTGTGTCCCCTCACCACCAAACTAGCTTGGGCCTCCCCCCCCAGTCCTTGGCTTTCTGATGCTCTACGAGCTGTCCGAACCAAACTGCGGGCAGCGGAGAGAAAATGGAAAAGGTCTTGTCACCCCAGTGATATAGCTACCTTCCATGCTCTCATATCATCTTTCTATTCCTCTGCCTGAGCTAGCTAAATCTTCCTTCTTTCACTCTAAAATGAACACAGCTGCCTCTAATCCCCGCAAACTGTTTTCAACCTTCTCCTCTCTTCTGGCCCCGCCTCCCCCCCAGCTCCCTCATCACTCACACCTGATGACTGTCTCCTTCTTTGAAAAGAAGGTCGATGCCATTCACAATTCCTTCTGAGTCCCGCAGGGCTCAGTTCTTGGGCCTCTCCTCTTCTCGCTATACACCATGTCTCTTGGTTCTGTTATCTCTTCTCATGGCTTTTCTTACCATTCTTACACCGATGACACCCAACTCTTTCTTTCCTTCCCCCCCCCCCGATACCCAGGTCACCACACAGATCTCTGCGTGGATGACTTCCCACCACCTGAAGCTTGACCTGGCCAAGGCTGAGCTTCTCTACATCCCTGCTAAGACTTTGTCTGACTGCCACCCAGCTCCTAGTCCAGGCACTCGTCATTTCCCGCCTGGATTACTGCAACTCCCTCCTAGCCGGTCTCCCAGCTTGTGCCATCAAGCCCCTCTAGCTGGTCCAGAATGCTGCAGCCCGCCTGATCACCAGTCAGCCCAGGTCGGCTCACGTCACCCCACTCCCCCCCCCCAGCCCTTTCCGATACCCCTATCCCTCTTGTCTAACCCAAAAAAAAAAAAAAAAAAAAAAAAATAGAATTGCACTTATGATGACTGTATGTCACTTCATGTGTATTTTACAAGTTTTGGATGTGTTGCTTTAACTTGTGGAAGAACCTATGCACTTGTAAGTCACTTTGGATTAAAAGCGTCTGCCAAATGACTAAAATATAAATGTACTTTGTGTATATTGTTCTGTGTGTGTACAATATGTGTATATCAGGTGTAACATTTGCTTTGCCAATAATGCCAATGAAACACCTTGAAAATTGGCAAACTGAAATTGAGAAAGGGAGAGGAGAGGGAGAGATGGAGAGAGGGGGAGAGAGAGAGAAAAGGAGAGAGGAGGAGAGAGAGGGAAAGGGAGAGAAGGAGAGAGAGGGAGAGAGAGAGAAAAGGACAGAGGAAGAGAGGGAGAGGAGAGAGAAAGAAGGAGAGAGAGAGAAAGGAGAGAGAGAGATAAAGAAGGAGAGAGAGAGAGAGAAAAGGACAGAGGAAGAGAGGGAGAGGAGAGAGAGGGAGGGAGAGAGAGAGAAAGAAGGAGAGAGAGAGAGAGAGAGAGAGAGAGAGAAGCACAGACGTACCGGTTTGGCGCACAGTGACGGTGGTAAGGCCGGAGTCGTTGGCGGTGAGGCGGTACCAGACACTTCGCGGGTTCAGCAGCCACTCCTGCACGTGGCAGTAATATCTCCCAGAATCCTCGGGCCGCGCGTGCTGGATGGTCAGGCTGTAGAGGTCAAAGGTCGTCCTCTGGAAGAGCAGGCGGGAGTCGGGCCCCGAGGGCTCGGCAGGGCTGCAGTTCCCATTCCCGAAAACCGCGTCGTGCCCGATGGAGAACACACACTGGGGCTCCGCCCCCTCGCTGAGAGGCTCCGCCCCGCCCCCACGCAGCCGGTACCAGGCCACGGAGAAGCGGGAATCTCGGCTGGACTGGGACAGGATGCTGCAGCCCAGCCGGATCGAACCCGACTCCGACACGCTCACGTTCGACTCTGTCTCCTCCACCTGCAGCTGAGGCTCTGAGCACAGAGAACACACACAGCGCGTTTTAAAATGTCTTAAAATGGGAAAATACAGCCAATGAGGTAAGGCAGTTTGACTCATTTCAGGGTTTGTCAATGGAATAAGAAAATTGAGAGAAAAACAAGATCTTGACAGCGTAACCATAAAGTCTGATCAGTGAGTGATATTTGCATAGCCTTTAATCAGTGACTCTGGTTTCAGATCTAATTGTGCCCAGGGCAGTAGTTCTGCTTTAACTTTAAAATCAGCAACCAGTTCAGCCCCAGGAGATCAGGAGAGGAGAGTTACAGTTTAACGACTCAACAACTAAAACCCAGCAGACCCTGTGACTGCCCCCAGCCCAGACACACCACTGCCTCACTGTCCCCAGCCCAGACACACCACTGTCCCACTGTCCCCAGCCCAGACACACCACTGTCCCACTGTCCAGACACACCACTGCCTCACTGTCCCCAGCCCAGACACACCACTGCCCCACTGTCCCCAGCCCAGCACACCACTGCCCCACTGTCCCCAGCCCAGCACACCACTGTCCCACTCCACTGTCCCCAGCCCAGACACACCACTGCCCCACTGTCCCCAGCCCAGACACACCACTGCCCCACTGTCCCCAGCCCAGACACACCACTGCCTCACTGTCCCCAGCCCAGACACACCACAGCCCCACTGTCCCCAGCCCAGACACACCACTGCCCCACTGTCCCCAGCCCAGCACACCACTGCCTCACTGTCCCCAGCCCAGACACACCACAGCCCCACTGTCCCCAGCCCAGACACACCACTGTCCCACTGTCCAGACACACCACTGCCTCACTGTCCCCAGCCCAGACACACCACTGCCCCACTGTCCCCAGCCCAGCACACCACTGTCCCACTCCACTGTCCCCAGCCCAGACACACCACTGCCCCACTGTCCCCAGCCCAGCACACCACTGCCTCACTGTCCCCAGCCCAGACACACCACTGCCCCACTGTCCCCAGCCCAGACACACCACTGCCTCACTGTCCCCAGCCCAGACACACCACTGTCCCACTGTCCCCAGCCCAGAGACACCACTGTCCCACTGTCCCCAGCCCAGACACACCACTGCCCCACTGTCCCCAGCCCAGACACACCACTGTCCCCAGCCCAGACACACCACTGTCCCACTGTCCCCAGCCCAGACACACCACTGCCCCACTGTCCAGACACACCACTGCCCCACTCCACTGTCCCCAGCCCAGACACACCACTGCCTCACTGTCCAGAGACACCACTGCCCCATTCCTGCGGAATGCAGAGAAGCGGTTTCCCTGGAGACGCTTCAGAGAAGCGGTTTCCCTGGAGACGCTTCAGAGAAGCGGTTTCCCTGGAGACGCTTCAGAGAAGCGGTTTCCCTGGAGACGCTTCAGAGAAGCGGTTTCCGTGGGGGGGGCTGGGATCCAGGCGCTGATCTGTCTGAGTGATCAGATATTAAATCATAATCACACACCGCATCTGCATATTATTCTGTGATATCAAAGGAGGCAGGAGACAGCAGGTTGTCATGGTGATCCAGATTGCAGGTTTGACCCAAAAAAGGCAGAAGAACAGGAGAGGTCGTGACCTTGAGCAAGGTCATGAATATTGAAGGCTATAGGGAATGTCACTGAGCACGAGGGATAATGTGTAAATTATGAAAAATTAAACATGTAAAAACATCACAACATGACCCAGAGGAAAGGCCGGCAGACACAAGTCAGGCACGAGAGGACCGATGACAGAATTAGAGAAAGAAATCAGAGGTAATATTAACCACTGCAAGATTTCATCCATATTTCAGCCACCCTGGTGTGTCAGAAGGGGGAAACACACCAGCATCTTCAAATAATATGTTTTGGATTCAAATACTTTTCTGTGCTCTACTGATCTTGCCTGGGACAAGGAGGAGCAGATGATTTCACAATAACACACCAGGCAAGGTTAGTCAAATGCAGAAAAGTATTTGAACACTGAAGCCTGGTGATTTGGATACCCAGTTGAATGTGCTTGCGTGCATGTGTGTGTGTGTGTATGTATATATAAGTGTATATAAGTGAATGTGCGAGTGTGAGTGTGCGTGTGTGCGTGTGTGTGCGTGTGTGAGTGTGCGTGTGTGTGCGTGTGTGAGTGTGTGTGTGTGTGTGTGTGTATGTATATATAAGTGTATATAAGTGAATGTGCGAGTGTGAGTGTGAGTGTGTGTGTGTGTGTGTGTGTGTGCGTGTCTGTGTGTGTCTGTGTGTGTGTGTGTGCGCGCGTGTGTGTGTGTGTGTGTGTGAGTGTGTGAGTGTGTGAGTGTGAGTGTGTGTGTGTGTGTGTGTGTGTGTGTGTGTGAGTGTGTGTGAGTGTGTGTGTGTGCGTGTGTGTGTGTGTGTGTGTGTGTGTGTGTGCTCACCTGGCGGTGTGACAGACAGCAGAGTGACTCCTGAGGTGTCGAGGGCCAGTTGGTACCAGGTCCCCTGGGGGTCCGGCAGCCACTCCTCCACGCTGCAGTAGTACTCCCCGGAGTCGCTGCGCTCTGCGCGGTGCAGGGTGAGGCGGTAGACCCCCGGGGTCAGCCTCTCCACCTGCAGCCTGCTGCGCAGTCTCTCCTCCTCCGCGTAGGCGCCGTACTGGAGCCCCGCCCCCGCGCCCTGCGTCAGCAGCAGCTCCGCAGGCTCCGCCCCCTTCCGCGCATACCACCGCACCGCCAGCCGCGCGTCCGCGCTGGTCTGAGCCGCCACCGAGCAGTTGACCCGCGCGCGGCCGTCCTCCACCAGCCCCACGCTCTGATTGGCCTTCAGCAGCCGCAGCTTGCTCACTGCAGGGGGGGAGATAAACCTTCATCAAACCTTCCCCAAACCTTCATCAAACCTTCCCCAAACCTTCCCAAACCTTCCCCAAACCTTCATCAAACCTTCACCAAACTTTCATCAAACGTTCATCAAACCTTCACCAAACTTTCACCAAACTTTCATCAAACCTTCACCAAACTTTCAGCAAACCTTCATCAAACCTTCACCAAACTTTCATCAAACCTTCACCAAACTTTCACCAAACTTTCACCAAACCTTCATCAAACCTTCACCAAACTTTCACCAAACCTTCACCAGCTCACATGATTCTCAATCAATCATCTAATGTGCCAAGGAGGACTGTGAGTAAACACTCACAACCCAACCCATCAATATGAACATGAGGAGTACTCAAACTCTGCTGGAAAATCACTAAATAATCTGCCATGAATAAAACACACTCACACACTCTCACACACTCTCACACACTCTCACACACTCTCACACACTCTCACACACTCTCACACTCTCTCACACTCTCTCACACTCTCTCACACTCTCTCACACTCTCACACACTCTCACACACTCTCACACACACTCTAATGCTCACACACTCACTCACACACACACACACACACACACACACACACACACACACACACACACACACACACAGTTGAGACGCACAACGTTCATAGAGAGTAATGTTCTTATTAAACAGTGCAGCGCTAATCCCGCTTCCCACTAACCCCCCCCCCACCCCCCTCCAGGAAACCAGCCCTCCTTCCAGACTCCTGTCTAATGGGGAGAGGGGGTGAGGGGGGGGGTCGATGTTTAAGAGCAGAGGTCGCCTGAAACCACTCTGCTCTCAAGTTGAAAGGCTGGACACTTAGCTGTGGCTAAGAGGAAAAGCCATGTCAGTGAAAGTGAATAATCGCTGACTTGAACAACATTTAAGCAGCCATAACACCGGCCAGGCCCAGGGGGAGAGGGGCACAGTGACGTCAGAGCCCCGTTGCAGAGAGGCGCATGAGGACATAGGGCTGTGTTAAACCAAAACAGCCTGGCAGCCATTTTGTGTGGGCCCTAGAATGACGCTTCACGCATACCCAGCCCAGTAAGCGGAGCAGCCCTGCTGTTAAACACCACTCCACCAAGGCCATGAAGCTGACACGCAAGGGTCATTCTGACCCCACGGCATTGTGTGTGGCCCAGACCTTACACCCATGAGCATCATACGTGGGTTTAGAATTGGGGTTAGGGTTAGAGTGAGGGTTAGGGTTAGAGTGAGGGTGAGGGTGAGGGTTAGGGTTAGGGTTAGGGTTAGAGTGAGGGTGAGGGTTAGAGTGAGGTTAGGGTTAGGGTTAGGGTTAGAGTGAGGGTGAGGGATAGGGTGAGGGTGAGGGTGAGGGTTAGGTAAGTAAGAAATCTTTATTTCCCAAGTTGTCCCATATTAGGGCCTCTTGGGAAATAAAAGTTTGCACTGGCCATTCAGGGTACTGAAGCCTTTAAGTAGGAAGAATTTGGTCCCTCTTGTGTCGGTGCTCTATATGCGTTGATTTAGTCCTCTTGGAAATAGAGTGCTAAGTTTGAGAATCCAGTGTTTCTCAAACCTGCGTCTCTCCTCCGGTGTCCAATTGTTGTTCATTTGAAGGCCCGATATTTCTAGTGCCTCAAGTCCATGGTGAAGGAAATGAGCCACCAGGTGTGTGTCTGTCTCTCTGTGATTTCTAATGTTGTATATATGTTGTGCTAGTCTACATTTAATTTAGGGTGAGGGTGAGGGTTAGGGTTAGGGTTAGAGTGAGGGTGAGGGATAGGGTGAGGGTGAGGGTGAGGGTTAGGTAAGTAAGAAATCTTTATTTCCCAAGTTGTCCCATATTAGGGCCTCTTGGGAAATAAAAGTTTGCACTGGCCATTCAGGGTACTGAAGCCTTTAAGTAGGAAGAATTTGGTCCCTCTTGTGTCGGTGCTCTATATGCGTTGATTTAGTCCTCTTGGAAATAGAGTGCTAAGTTTGAGAATCCAGTGTTTCTCAAACCTGCGTCTCTCCTCCGGTGTCCAATTGTTGTTCATTTGAAGGCCCGATATTTCTAGTGCCTCAAGTCCATGGTGAAGGAAATGAGCCACCAGGTGTGTGTCTGTCTCTCTGTGATTTCTAATGTTGTATATATGTTGTGCTAGTCTACATTTAATTTAGGGTGAGGGTGAGGGTTAGGGTGAGGGTGAGGGTTAGAGTGAGGGTGAGGGTTAGGGTTAGGGTTTGGGTTAGGGTTAGAGTGAGGGTTAGAGTTAGAGTGAGGGTGAGGGTGAGGGTTAGAGTGAGGGTGAGGGTTAGGGTTTGGGTGAGGGTTAGAGTGAGGGTTAGGGTTAGAGTGAGGGTTAGGGTGAGGGTGAGGGTTAGAGTGAGGGTTAGGGTTAGACTGAGGGTTAGGGTGAGGGTCAGGCACCGACACTCTAAACCACCTCTATAAGAGCTCCGACAGACTTTACCCTGATGAATAATCTCAGAGCACCAGGCTCACGAGCTAACCATCAACAAATCGAGGCAGACAGTTAGCTCGTTAGCTGGCTATTTTAAATTTCAATGCGTCTCCTTCATTCATTTCAAGTTCAGTTCTAATCCTCTGTGCTTTGATCTGTATTGTGCACTGTCGAGCTTGCAGAAAGCTCTCCAGCTGCCTGGTATTTCTGGAGTCAGACAGCAATTCCGTTGTTATTCAATTTTTTATCTGTATCACAAATAAATAACCAACACACATGAATAACCAACACATGAATGCAAAAGGAGCAGCCTGTGCATTTTGGGAAGGGACAGAGGAGCTGGGTGTGCTGGGAGTCTGACTTCCTCCATAACTCTGTTTACTGTGTGCAGGGCCGTAAAACACCAAGCCACTGATCTCTCTCATCCCCACACACCTACCACTGATCTCACTGCCTAATCCCCAGACACCTACCACTGATCTCTCTCATCCCCACACACCTACCACTGATCTCTCTCATCCCCACACACCTACCACTGATCTCTCTCATCCCCACACACCTACCACTGATCTCTCTCATTCCCACACACCTACCACTGATCTCTCTCATCCCCACACACCTACCACTGATCTCACTGCCTAATCCCCACACACCTACCACTGATCTCTCTCATCCCCACACACCTACCACTGATCTCTCTCGTCCCCACACACCTACCACTGATCTCACTGCCTAATCCCCACACACCTACCACTGATCTCTCTAATCCCCACACACCTACCACTGATATCACTGCCTAATCCCCACACACCTACCACTGATCTCTCTCATCCCCACACACCTACCACTGATCTCACTGCCTAATCCCCACACACCTACCACTGATCTCTCTAATCCCCACACACCTACC
>NC_083762.1:82512465-82514965 GCF_963514075.1 Conger conger
AAAGAGAGAGACAGAGAGAGAGTAAGAGACAGTGAGAGAGAGAGAGGGAGAGAATGAGAGAGATAGAGAGAAGTAAAGACAGAAAGCAGGAGAAACAGGGGGAGTGGTTAATGAAGGAGTAACAGCTAATGGTTAAGTGCAGTATTACCATCAGCACACACCCTGCGGAATCAGCACATCCACAAGGAGCCCAGCGGCTAAGAGCAGCTACACAACCAACCCTGAGACTCAGCTAAACTCACTACACAACCAACCCTGAGACTCAGCTAAAACTCACTACACAACCAACCCTGAGACTCAGCTAAACTCACTACACAACCAACCCTGAGACTCAGCTAAACTCACTACACAACCAACCCTGAGACTCAGCTAAACTCACTACACAACCAACCCTGAGACTCAGCTAAACTCACTACACACCCAACCCTGAGACTCAGCTAAACTCACTACACAACCAACCCTGAGACTCAGCTAAACTCACTCGTGTGTCTGGATTATAGGAGCCGATAGAGAACTCATCATCTCTTCAACTCGCTGTTGTTATTTCTGTTTTATAAATACAAACAATATGGCTGGCCGAATATATTCTCAGCGTTGAATGAAACAGGATTGAGCTCCCGTGTGAAAGGAAGCTTTTGAAATCATTCTATCGGCTGAAGGACTGCTTATCCCATTCCAGAAGCCAAAAGGGCTGAAATAAACCTGTCTGAGAGAAGAAGTCTCTTCTGTTGTGTAGTGCATTCCAAGGACAGTTTAACATTTGAAGTTCTCTGAATAATCTTCCAATCTACTGAACTAATCCAACTTAACTAACTTCCACTATACACACATATACATCTGGGACTATAAAAGCATACTATAGTGCAGTAGAAGTAACAGTAAATATAGTACAGTGTAAATAACATCCGCACCTAGTAGTATTGCTAAGCATACTGTACTACTCGATATCATTGCCCATCTGTTTGCCAATAGGAAGCCGTGTTACTGTGGAGAGGACCAATAGGAAGCTGTGTTACTGCGGAGAGGACCAATAGGAAGCCGTGTTACTGTGGAGAGGACCAATAGGAAGCTGTGTTACTGTGGAGAGGACCAATAGGAAGCTGTGTTACTGTGGAGGGCTCCAGTCAGGAGCGGTGGTACTCACTGAGGGGCAGGACGGTGATCTGGATGTTGCGGGGACCGTTTGGTCCGGTCCACAAACTCGCCGGTGCCGGCCCGCTCGCGCTCCGTGACCCGGCAGATGTATTTCCCAGAATCCTGGGCTGTGAGGCGGCGCAGGCGGAGCAGGTGCAGGGCGGGGCTCTCCTTGCGCAGGGTCAGCTGACCGGCCGCCTCGCGCGCGCTGTAGTCTGGGCTCAGCGTGGGCACGCCCCCGGGGTCCACCACCGCCAGCGGGGCCGAGCTGAACACCCAGGACACGGAGAAGAACCGGTCCGCCACCGCCTGGGCCTCAATGGAGCAGCGCAGGTCCACAGTCTCCCCCGCCTGGTACACCTTCCGCTCCGAGCTCACCACGATACTGAAGTCCCTGTCTGAAACGCACACACACACACACGCGCACCATACACACGCACGCACGCACAGACACACACACACAGACACAGACACAGACACAGACACAGACACAGACACAGACACACAGACACACAGACACACAGACACACACACACACACACACACACACACACACACACACACGCAAGCACCACACACACACACACGCACGCACACACACACACACACACACACACACACGCACCATACACACACACACACACACACACACACACACGCACACACGCACACACACGTGCACCATACACATACACACACACACACACACGCGCACCATACACCACACACACACACACACACACACACACACGCGCACCATACACACACACACACGCGCGCACACGCGCACCATACACACACACACACACACACACACACACAGACACAAACACAGTCAGTGTTCATCTACACACTGAAGTTACCCTCTAAAGGGACACACACATTAACTCACACAATATAGTGTCTGTCCAACACAAACCAGTACAGCACAGATTCTCTCCTCAGCGTAATCCAATCGTAGAGCAGAACCTCTAAAGCAGAAGGACTCAGAGAGAGAGAGGAGTCAGAGCGAGACAGGAGAGGGAGTCAGAGCGGGAGAGGAGTCAGAGCGAGAGAGGGAGTCAGAGCGGGAGAGGGAGTCAGAGTGAGAGAGGAGAGGGAGTCAGAGCGAGAGAGGAGAGGGAGTCAGAGCGGGAGAGGGAGTCAGAGCGAGAGAGGAGAGGGAGTCAGAGCGAGAGAGGAGAGGGAGTCAGAGCGAGAGAGGAGAGGGAGTCAGAGCAGGAGAGGAGAGGGAGTCAGAGCAGGAGAGGAGAGGGAGTCAGAGCAGGAGAGGAGAGGGAGTCAGAGCGAGAGAGGAGAGGGAGTCAGAGCAGGAGAGGAGAGGGAGTCAGAGCAGGAGAGGAGAGGGAGTCAGAGCAGGAGAGGA
>NC_083762.1:82519965-82532465 GCF_963514075.1 Conger conger
CTGCACACAGTACTCCAAGTGTGGTCTCACAAGAGTTTTGTATAAGTATTGCATACGGTGAGTATAACTTCCTTAGATTTATACTTGATACTCTTGGCTATGTATCCCAGCATCCTGTTGGCCTTCTTCACATTGACTAGAACCTGAAAGGCTTTGATCAACCAATACCAACCAAGTCTTTTTCAATTTGAGCACTTTTCTATTTTGTACCATCCATAAAATAATTCTCCCTCATGTTTTCATTTCCCATATTGTTCATTTAGTTGCACTGAATTTCATTTGCAAGGTTTCCACCCACATTCTGTTTTCATTTGTTTTACTTAAGTCCATGTTTCGAACCTATGCAGCTAATTCAGTAATCCTGCTTCACGATACATGCCTTCCAGTTCCATTGAGCATAGTCAGCACCACAGAGACCATCAGGGTCAGTCTGGGCTCATCAGGGTCAGTCTGGGAGCATAGTCAGCACCACAGAGACCATCAGGGTCAGTCAGGGCCCATCAGGTTCAGTCTGGGCCCATCAGGGTCAGTCTGGGCTCATCAGGGTCAGTCTGGGCTCATCAGGGTCAGTCTGGGCCCATCAGGGTCAGTCTGGGCTCATCAGGGTCAGTCTGGGCCCATCAGGGTCAGTCTGGGCTCATCAGGGTCAGTCTGGGCTCATCAGGGTCAGTCTGGGCCCATCAGGGTCAGTCTGGGAGCATAGTCAGCACCACAGAGACCATCAGGGTCAGTCTGGGAGCATCAGGGTCAGTCTGGGCTCATCAGGGTCAGTCTGGGAGCATAGTCAGCACCACAGAGACCATCAGGGTCAGTCTGGGCTCCTGCATCTATAATTCAGCAGCTGGTGCATAATGCTTCAGCATGCATGCTGGAACTTTCTCTGGGAGTCCTGCATTACCACGGTCACATGACTCAAAAGACCATTTCCTCTCATTGACAAGCAGGGCAGGAATTTCCGAGAATGTATGGAGCGAGTGAACATCATTGAGAACCTGCCCGCTTTTCAGAGATAAAACAAAAAAACCCCACAGTTTCATTCACAGGCACTGATTCATGGTCACAGACCAAAAAACAATCTGTTTACACGTCACACTGAAAGGTACTGAGCTTTGTCTATCTATACTCTATACTGAAAACCAAAGCAAAACCTTTTTAATCCACTGTCAGAATAAGACCTTTTAACTTTGACAAGCACAGCATGGACTGGACCAATGAAAGGCAAGAACTAGTACTCCCATTGTGACATCATGAAAGAGAACACAGTGCAGTGGACCAATGAGAGGTAAGAACTGGTGTTCCTGTTGTGATACCATCAGAATGGAAATGGCAGAGCCTGGAAGGACAGGCAGGGGGCAGTAGAGGTGATTCCGTCAGGAGTAACATTTAGAGACGCAATCCATCTGATCCAGACGCTTTCAATTTCGCCATGAAATGAAGTCAAAGGGGCAAAATACCCTTCTGAATATTAATGATGGCTACGGCATGTCCTGAGATTTGTTTATAGAGAACAGTCTTGTGTTTTTCTGTCTGTGACCTTCAAAGGCTCGCTGGAACGACCTTTGGGGACTGTCTGCTGTTGTGGGAGTTGAGGAGGAACTTGTCTTTTCTGTATTTAATAAATTGTTTGACAGGAGCCTTGAGGTACCGTCCCAAATGTTCTTCAATAACGTCTTTGTTACACCTTGTTGGCATCATGTTATTGTTGTCTGTTTGGAAGCAGAGATACCAGCACTCTCTTAACCGATAGACGACACAGCTAAATATATAATTAGACGCTAGTGCAGTGTAGCTGTTATAAAGCTACGTATGACTTCTTAAGTAGCGTAATTAAGGGCTCTGGGCTTTAGTGAGATTAGGGTTCAGGGTTTGTAAGTGGTTGTGTTACTAAGCAACAAGCAGAACTACAAAATATGAATTAAAATGCTGATTAATTTCCCACAAGGGAGCAGAGCAGACCGAGCACACACTCCCTGCATCGCAGGCACCAGTGTGCCCCGAACTGGCCAATCATGTTGCTGCTAAACACAGCATTGTTCCCCAAAATGGCCAGGTCAGATCAGTACAATGTGTGAATTAAAATTATGTGATGCAAGACTTTTTATGAATGTGATTTAATAATCAGTCAATATAAGTTTGCATTACATTACATTACATAACAAGGCATTTAGCAGATGCTCTTATCCAGAGCGACGTACAGTGAAGTGCAGATCAAACACAGGAACAAGTGTGACAAGTAGGTTCCGAGTCCTAGCGTGACATACAGGAAGTACAGTTTTAAACTGAAGCTTAACCTTGGCAAGACTGAGCTTCTCTAAATCCCTGCTAAGTCCTCTCCGATAATCGACCTCTCACTGACTGTTGAGGCCTTCGTAGTTTCCTCCTCCCATACGGCAAAGAATCTTGGGGTGACTCTTGATAACTGCCTCACCCTGGCTCCACAAGTATCCTCCACTGCCAGAACCTGCAGGTTCTTCCTCTACAATATACGCCATATCCGTCATCTCCTGATGGAGAAAGCCACCCAGCTCCTAGTCCAGGCACTTGTCATTTCCCGCCTGGATTACTGCAACTCCCTCCTAGCCGGTCTCCCAGCGTGTGCCATCAAGCCCCTCCAGCTGGTCCAGAATGCTGCAGCCCACCTGATCACCAGTCAGCCCAGGTCGGCTCATGTCACCCCGCTCCTCATTGGCCTCCACTGGCTTCCTATTGCCACACGCATCCGATTCAAGGCCCTAGTGTTGGCATTTCAGGCTGCTAACATTTCCAACATTTCACAACCAACATTAACCATCCAAGGTATGGGCTCACTTCATCAAACTCAATGAATCCTCGGCTCAATGCAAGAAAGTAGCTGCGTCAAAGGGGGGTAACACCAGCAACATCATTTGCAGTCTACCCATAGCATAAAGCTGAAGGAGTGCGGCGTGTTCGACTGCCTAAACAACGCGTCTAAAGTTAGCAACTCGGCAGACGCTAACAACACCGTGCCCTCCTCCATGCAGGCAGACTCCGACAGTGCTTCTTCATCAAGTCACGGTGAGTGCATGAATCATTAAAGGGGAAGTGAAATACTAGATTAAGTTGGCATAATTTACAAGATTGATTCCCAATATATACATCCTTAAAGGTTTAAGACTGCCAGTAAAGCTGGATTAAAAATAATAAGTAATTAAATGACCCTTTTTTAAAACATGCGCAGCGCCATTTTATCCAAGTGTATAGCGTCACTCGGTCCAGAGCGATCTCGGCTGCTGCCAGAGAAAGTAAATATGTTGCAAAACAAAAACTGTTAGGGCTAAATGCGTCAGGAGAAGCGCCTCCCCTACACTGTTCTGTTTACATGTATGTGTCTGTTGGGTTGAACATGTAGGCAAGGGCTTTGGTCATCTCCCTAGGTTTTTATTTTATTTAATCTATTCTGAGAAGCATTTGTAATTTTAAGTTAAGCTTCTGTTCTGTTGAAGCATTATCACATTGACAGTTACCTTTACCTTCGTTTTTTTGACATACCTCGCACTGCACATGTTGACTTGCTAAGGGCTTAAAAGGCAGGTGCTGTAAGTTGTTTAATGATGTTGCTGGTGTTTCCCCCCTTGTGGTAATAAAAAACTATTGAATCTTTCACCATCTTGTAACGTCTTTATTTTATACACTAAATTACACGCCGTGGTATCAATAAGAGTATTGATAAATACCAGCACCGATAAGGAGTATCGGTATTGGTATCGGTATCAATAAAATCCTAACGATACACATCCCTATCCATAACACAGAAATGGCACAAAGTAGCAAAACCAGTAGTTGGCGAGCCCGTTGCATGTAGTAGACTAGACATGACGAAGTGAAGTGACAGATTCGTTGAGATGGTTTTGAAAAGGGTGAAATATTGAAGTAAAATATTTGCGCGCTCTCTCTCACATCTCAACACCACAACATGCATCCACAGCGGAGGTGCATTCTGATTGGTCCCTTTGTCCCAGCACACAACAGTAGGGCATTGTGACATCACAGCCATGCTCCGTGTCAGTCCGTTCTGTATACAAATGCTGCAAAATATAAAAATGCCAACTGTGCAGTTCTCTGGTGCTCTTATTGAAATTGATTTGCAATATTTTCACGACTTTATATTGAACAGACATACTTAACCTGGGTGATTTATGAATCATCTTTTTATATTTATATGTAAATGTAATTTGTGCCAATTGTGGGAGAGAGCAAGAGCGAGCAGCAGAGAGCAGTAGAGGCAGGTGGACACACACTGAGACAGAGAGCAGCAGAGAGCAGCAGGGAGCAGCAGGGAGCAGCAGGGGGCAGCAGGGAGCAGGAGAGAGCAGGAGAGAGCAGCAGGGAGCAGGAGAGAGCAGCAGGGAGCAGCAGGGAGCAGGACAGAGCAGGAGAGAGCAGCAGGGAGCAGGAGAGAGCAGGAGAGAGCAGCAGAGAGCAGCAGGGAGCAGGAGAGAGCAGCAGAGAGCAGCAGAGAGCAGCAGGGAGCAGCAGAGAGCAGGAGAGAGCAGCAGAGAGCAGGAGAGAGCAGCAGGGAGCAGCAGAGAGCAGGAGAGAGCAGCAGGGAGCAGCAGAGAGCAGCAGGGAGCAGCAGAGAGCAGGAGAGAGCAGCAGAGAGCAGGAGAGAGCAGCAGAGAGCAGGAGAGAGCAGCAGAGAGCAGCAGAGAGCAGCAGAGGGGACACAATGAGATGCTCGTGTGAATCTCTGAGCAGTCAGTTTAGCCTCCTCACGCACGGCCTGCAGATCTGGTGAAGTAGCTCTTCAGTCACGAAAATGCACTTAAATCAGCGAAAAAACTGCCCATTGGAAAATGCGTGTGTGTGTGCGTGAAAAGCTACCGACTGAGCTCAAGTGAGGACATTGTGCACACACACACACACACACGCGCACGCACACACACACTGCCAATTGCCTTGAGCTCCCAGTGCAATCTCAACTCCACCCCCCCCCCCCCCCCCACTCCCACTCAAAGACAGAGACAGGCAGAGCTTCCTAATGAAGCCTGATTACAGAGGCGGTGCCCAGGGATGGAGAGAGAGGGAGAGGGAGAAAGAGAGAGCTATGCTAGTACACACAAACACTGAGAGACCTATCCTCACATGATGCTCCCGTTGCCAAGGAGCTGCTCAGGGTGACGGGCCTCCTGCGAGCACCGCTAACCCGCCAACCGCTAGCACCAAACGCTAACCCACGCAGCAACGCACCCAGCCAACCGCTAGCACCAACCGCTAACCCACACAGCAACACACCCAGCCAACCGCTAGCACCAACCGCTAACCCACACAGCAACACACCCAGCCAACCGCTAGCACCAACCGCTAACCCACGCAGCAACACACCCAGCCAACCGCTAGCACCAACCGCTAACCCACACAGCACCACACCCAGCCAACCGCTAGCACCAAACGCTAACCCACACAGCAACACACCCAGCCAACCGCTAGCACCAACCGCTAACCCACACAGCAACGCACCCAGCCAACCGCTAGCACCAACCGCTAACCCACACAGTAACACACCCAGCCAACCGCTAGCACCAACCGCTAACCCACACAGCACCACACCCAGCCAACCGCTAGCACCAACCGCTAACCCACGCAGCAACGCACCCAGCCAACCGCTAGCACCAAACGCTAACCCACACAGCAAGGCACCCAGCCAACCGCTAGCACCAAACGCTAACCCACGCAGTAACACACCCAGCCAACCGCTAGCACCAAACGCTAACCTCAGCAGGAACGCACCCAGCCAACCGCTAGCACCAAACGCTAACCCACACAGTAACACACCCAGCGAACCGCTAGCACCGAACGCTAACCCACGCAGTAACACACCCAGCCAACCGCTAGCACCAAACGCTAACCCACACAGTAACACACCCAGCCAACCGCTAGCACCAAAAGCTAACCTCAGCAGGAACACACCCAGCCAGGACATGGAGCCAGCTGCTAACGCTAAACACTGACGCCAAGCCCCAACCACTAATGCCAAGCCCCAAACAACAAGCCCCTAACGCTCACGCCAAGCCCACGTTTGCTGAAAAACACGAATAACAGACTCCAAAGGCCCTCAAAAGCCTTGAATCAGGATGAGATACTGAAAACTTAAACCTGTACTAGGAAGAGATTGTACACCTGACTAATCAGAAACATCTGTGAAGCCATTTGTCCCAAATATTAGGGCACCCGGAGATAAGGAGGCTATGTACAAAAAGTGCTGTCCACTTGTAGAAACAAAATTGTATAAAAATACTCCTAACTACATCAGTTTGATTAAAAATCTAAAATTGTGGAGCAGAAACAAAATGAAAACTGTAGACTTACACTGCATTGAATACAACCTGATAATTCCTGAATAAAACTACCTTGAATATAATTTTTGGTCTGAAATATTGCCTATGGTGCACGCAACCTCAGACCACTGCACTGAGAGAAGCGCAGGCTGGTAACTGTGAGTTAACACACACACACACACACACCCGTATAGAAGCTTACATACATGAATACATAGGTCAGAGGTCATACGTGTTACATGTAACATCAGCACTGCTATGTTTCCTCTCCAGGAGGGAATTCTGTGGGAATTCTGTGGGATATGTTATTGATCTGCATCTCCGCTCCTGTGTCTCCCGGCATTCCAGCACAGCGCAGCCGGAGTGTAATTCCACAGGTTCTGACACGTTTGGAGCTCAGAGAAGAAGAAAAATCAGCACTCACTCACTCACACACTCGCACACTCGCGCGCACACACTCAATCACACACGCACGCACACACACACGCACTCACGTAAAACAGCAGTCCTGCAGCGGATTAGGCCAGAAGCTCCTCTCACACAAACCCGTGAGATCCTCTGTCTGTTTCTGTCTCTCTTTGTCTCTCTCTCTCGCGCACGCGGTTTGACAGAATGAAGTGAGAGGTGAAGTGAGAGGTGTGATCACTGAACAGATTGATTTTTATTTATAGTTCCTTATTTTTTCATGTGTTTTTTTTTTTTTTTCATCTATTTTTGGTCCCGTCCTCTTTTTGTAGACTGGAAATCAATAATAATACAATCACTGAGTTTCAGATTCAATAATAAACTCATAAACTCATTTCCCACTCTCCACCCCTCCCTCTCCTTCCCTTTATGCTTTACTGTGCTTGTCTGATGTACTATAACCAGTGAGAAAGTGTCACGCCCTACCATCTGATCGAGCTCAGAAGAGTATACATACCACTCACTCACACACTCACACTCTCTCACACTCACTCACTCTCTCACTCTCTCACTCTCTCACTCTCTCACTCTCTCACTCTCTCACTCTCTCACTCTCTCACTCTCTCACTCACTCACTCACTCACTCACTCACTCACTCTCTCACTCACTCACTCTCTTACACACACTCACACACACACACACACACACACACACACATACAGGCACAGTGAAGTAAAAATGTAAAATGGCCCAAACAGGCTTTCAGCCACCCTGCCCACCCTGCATCAGCGCTAAGTGACGTTACCAGACAGGAGAGCTCAGAAAACTGCACACATTTGATGTATGCTTCCATTTCAGCATTTAGCAGAAGCTCTTAACCACAGAGACCCACACAGCCGGTTGCTTATCCATTTCCACAACTGGATATTTACCGCACTAATTCAGGTTAAGTATCTTGCTCAGGGCGGTCTTTGTTGCAGGCCGGAGTCTGTGAGTGGATGTGAGTGGAGATAAAATGGCCGCCCGGGGCTCAGCGTTCTGTAATCCGGTTACCTCAGCCGGAGTACTCAGCTAATGGAGGCTGCAACGATGAGTTCAGGGTCCCATCCAAGAACAGGCATCCCTCCCGTCTCTCTGTCCCTGCTGTAAAACCCCGCTGGGCCAGGTTGAGCAGGGGGAAATGGAGCTGATCAGTCCAGGACTGTTTTCAGCACACGTGTCCCTGGTTCGGATTTGCACTTTATTGCACGTCGCTCTGGAAAAGGGTGTCTGCCAAATGCCATTAATGTAATGTAATGTAAAGGTCATAAGCTGGCTTAGCTGGGAATGAGCTGGTCAACCAGCATGGCCAAACTGGTCAAAGAGCTAGTCTAGCTGGGAATGAGCTGGTCAACCAGCATGGCCAAACTGGTCAAAGAGCTAGTCTAGCTGGGAATGAGCTGGTCAACCAGCCAACTGCTGCTCATTCACCCATTCATACACACACACACTCACACACACACCCATTCATACACACACTCACACACACACACTCACACTCACACTCACACACACACACTCACACTCACACCCATTCATACACACTCACACTCACACTCACACCCATTCATACACACACTCACACACACACACTCACACTCACACCCATTCATACACACTCACACTCACACTCACACCCATTCATACACACACTCACACTCACACACACTCACACTCACACTCACACCCATTCATACACACACTCACACACACACACCCACACCCACACTCACACTCACACTCACACTCACACTCACACTCACACTCACACTCACACTCACACCCATTCATACACACACTCACACACACACACTCACACTCACACCCATTCATACACACTCACACTCACACCCATTCATACACACACTCACACACACACACTCACACTCACACCCATTCATACACACTCACACTCACACTCACACCCATTCATACACACACTCACACTCATTCATACACACACTCACACTCACACCCATTCATACACACACTCACACACACACACTCACACCCATTCATACACACTCACACTCACACTCACACTCACACTCACACTCACACTCACACTCACACTCACACTCACACCCACACCCACACCCACACCCACACCCACACCCACACTCACACTCACACTCACACTCACACTCACACTCACACTCACACTCATTCATACACACACTCACACACACACACACTCACACTCACACCCATTCATACACACACTCACACACACACACACACACACACACACACACACTCAAGCACAAACGGCGATTGGCTGCCACGCAAGGCACAAACCAGCTCGTCAGGAGCATTTGGGGGTTAGGTGTCTTGCTCAGGGACACTTCGACACACCCAGGGTGGGGATCGAACCGGCAACCCTCTGACTGCCAGACAACAGCTCTTACCTCCTGAGCCAATGAGATGGCTGCTCTTACCGCCTGAGCCAATGAGATGACTGCTCTTACCTCCTGAGCCAATGAGATGACTGCTCTTACCGCCTGAGCCAATGTCGCCCCATTGGAGTCAAACCAATCACATGCAGTTAAAGTGCAGATTTTCAGCTTTTATAAAAGATCCATTTTTATTTTTGGTTTCACCACGTAGAATTTTACGGTGCCATAATACTTGGGACAAATTGATTCACGGGTGTACGCTTGCTTAGTAAGAGAGCTTTCAGTATCTAGTCTTGATTCTTGGCTTTTGATTGCCTTTGGATTCTGTTATTGCAGTTTGTCAGGAGGACCAGAGCTGTGCGAATGGCAGGCAGGGAAGCCATGATGAGAAATAAGAAAAGAGACAGAGGGCAGTTTGGAACATCATCACGAGGAAAATTATATCGCTTTTTATAGAAGACTGCCACAAAGAAGAATTCTCATGGGGCTATATATATAGTCATGGCTCTCTTGGTGAAAAATCACAGGATTGTATGATAGCAGAAAGATTCTCTATATGGAGGAAACGGTCAGGTGACATTATTCTTCACTTGTACATAAATAATCTGCCAATTAACACCCTCCATGCATGACTCTGAGAAGCAGATTAATTTACTCCCTTTTACCTGTGAACAGACATGTGCAGCACCCACTCCTGTGTACTCGTAACCTGCACGCTAAAAACTTGCAGTGATAAGGTCTCATTGTGATGTGACTGTTCTCGCACAGTGATAAGGTCTCATTGTGATGTGACTATTCTCACACAGTGATAAGGTCTCATTGTGATGTGACTATTCTCGCACAGTGATAAGGTCTCATTGTGATGTGACTATTCTCAGACAGTGATAAGGTCATTGTGATGTGACTATTCTCACACAGTGATCAGGTAATTGTGATGTGACTATTCTAACACAGTGATAAGGTCATTGTGATGTGACTATTCTAACACAGTGATAAGGTAATTGTGATGTGACTATTCTCACACAGTGATCAGGTAATTGTGATGTGACTATTCTAACACAGTGATAAGGTCATTGTGATGTGACTATTCTAACACAGTGATAAGGTCATTGTGATGTGACTATTCTCACACAGTGATCAGGTAATTGTGATGTGACTATTCTAACACAGTGATAAGGTAATTGTGATGTGACTATTCTCACACAGTGATCAGGTAATTGTGATGTGACTATTCTCACACAGTGATAAGGTCTCATTGTGATGTGACTATTCTCACACAGTGATAAGGTCTCATTGTGATGTGACTATTCTCAGACAGTGATAAGGTCTCATTGTGATGTGAGTATTCTAACACAGTGATAGGTTCATTGTGATGTGACTATTCTCGCACAGTGATAAGGTCTCATTGTGATGTGACTATTCTTGCACAGTGATAAGGTCTCATTGTGATGTGACTATTCTCAGACAGTGATAAGGTAATTGTGATGTGACTGTTCTAACACAGTGATAAGGTAATTGTGATGTGACTATTCTAACAATGATATGGTCATTGTGATGTGACTATTCTAACACAGTGATAAGGTCATTGTGATGTGACTATTCTAACACAGTGATAAGGTCATTGTGATGTGACTATTCTAACACAGTGATAAGGTCATTGTGATGTGACTATTCTCACACAGTGATAAGGTAATTGTGATGTGACTATTCTATTGCAGCACAACAGTACAGCAGGAAGGGGGTGCAGTATGATGTAGTTGGACAGTAACTGCCTGAAGGCAAATGAAAGAACAATATCAGTATCAGTTACACAATTACAATCTGAGCCATTTATCCAAGCATACACACTCTCACACACTGCGTGTATGTGTGTGTGAGTGTGAGTGTGTGTGCGAGTGGGTGAGTGTGTGTGTACATGAGCATGTGTGAGTGTGTGTGTGTACATGAGTGTGTGAGTGTGTGAGTGTGTGTGTGAGTGTGTGTGTGTGCGCATGAGTGTGTATGAGTGTGTGTGTGCCTCCTCAGTGTGGCAGCATCCTGATGATGCATCATAAAACCCTGTGGGATATCAGTTAATATTGCATATTAAATTCAAACATAAATTTTAAGTGTTTTTGTTGCGATGCTTCATTGTGGAACGGCTTGGCTAAAAGACCAAGTAAAGGAATGCTGAAATGCACTTCTCCAAGATCAGGAGGAGACTCTAAAGTTCTAAAGCTCTTGTTAGGTAAAAGTCTCACAGACCAAAGCAGAGCGGAGGGGTTACACTTACACACACACTCGGGGGGGGACTCTGGGGCAGGGGAGACTCACAGACGCAGGGCAGGGGAGACGTGGGGCTGGGGAGACGTGGGGCAGGGGAGACGCGGGGCAGGGGAGACTCACAGACGCGGGGCAGGTGAGACGCGGGGCAGGTGAGACGCGGGGCAGGGGAGACGCGGGGCAGGGGAGACGTGGGGCAGGGGAGACGCGGGGCAGGGGAGACGCGGGGCAGGGGAGACGCGGGGCAGGGGAGACGCGGGGCAGGGGAGACTCACAGACGCGGGGCAGGGGAGACGCGGGGCAGGGGAGACGCGGGGCAGGGGAGACTCACAGACGCAGGGCAGGGGAGACGCGGGCAGGGAGATGTGGGGCAGGGGAGACGCGGGGCAGGGGAGACGTGGGGCAGGGAGACGCGGGGCAGGGGAGACGCGGGGCAGGGGAGACGCGGGGCAGGGGAGACGCGGGGCAGGGGAGACGCGGGGCAGGGGAGACTCACAGACGTGGGGCAGGGGAGACGCGGGGCAGGGGAGACGCGGGGCAGGGGAGACGCGGGGCAGGGGAGACGCGGGGCAGGGGAGACTCACCGGTGAGCTGGGTCTTGGCGCTGTAGGAGCCCAGGAAGGCGCCGTCGGTGTTGGGGGTGTAGCACTCATACAGACCCTGGTCTCTGGCCTCCAGAGGGGCGAGGTGCAGCAGGGCGAAGTCTCCGCTCACACGCTCCACGTAGATCTCCCCGCGGGCCACGCGGGGGGCGTACAGGCTGTAGGCGAAGTTGGACTGGCTGGTGCTGACGATGCGCATCTCTCGCTCCGGGGCGGACTGGAGGTACACCGACCACTCAAAGTCCTGCTCCACCCCCGGCCTGTAGCCACTCACATTGCACCACACTGTGGCGTGGCTGCCCTCCACACGCACCAGGGGGCCCGGCTGCACCAACACCACCCTCTGGGACAGCACCCGGCACCCGGGGGGGAGGGGGAGGGGAGAGAGGGGGGGGGGGGGAGAGAGGGAGAGGGGGAGAGGGGGAGGGGGAGAGGGAGAGGGAGAGAGAGAGAGAGAGAGAGGGGGGGAGGGAGAGGGGAGCGGGAGAGGGAGAGGGAGA
>NC_083762.1:82535685-82558185 GCF_963514075.1 Conger conger
CAGGTCCTGTTACTAGGGCGGCCTGTAGCCTAGTGGTTAAGGTACATGACTGGGACCCGCAAGGTCGGTGTTTCGATCCCCGGTGTAGCCACAATAAGATCCGCACAGCCATTGGGCCCTTGAGCAAGGCCCTTAACCCTGCATTGCTCCAGGGGAGGATTGTCTCCTGCTTAGTCTAATCAACTGTACATCGCTCTGGATAAGAGCGTCTGCCAGATGCCATCAATGTAACTTCCATCAGAAAATGTCTGTGAAACGAATGCATTCCCCCCAGTGTGCGTCTCACACACTCACACTCACGCATATGCACATCCCAAAGCACACACACACACACATCACAAAGCACACACACCTTCAATTTGCACCGGAAAATCATTCACAAAAGGTATCTAATCAAAACACACACAATTAATTGAGAAGTCTTCTGCCAATGGCATTCTACATTAACACAAAAGACTTGCTCTGACAAATTTAAATGAGTTTAAACTCTGTGGAGAGAGAATGAAGCTCTTTGTTTGAGAACTCTTCTCAGGGCGTGGCTATCAGTGTGAGGATGTGAATCCACCTCAGACCAATTACACCACTCATGTGAACCAGCCTGGACATTCACTCCAGATCACTGTGTGTGAGACTGTGCCTGTACATGTGTGTGTCTGTCTGTGCGTGTGGGTGACACTGTGTGTGTGTGTATATATACATATATATATATTCTTATATAGAATATATATACATATATATATATATCTCAGACACAGAATGTGCAGTCAGGGCTAGTGTTCGAGTGCAGAGCTGTCTAGCAGCATCTAAATGTTCCTCCTCAGCCGAACTACAGATGATGTAAAACAGACTACATGTATGGTCTGACAGTCAAGAGTTTAACTCCAGGCACCAGCTCTGTGCTTACGCACACACACACACACGCACACACACACACACACACACACTCACACACGCACACACACACACACACACACACACACACGCACACACACTCACACACACACACACTCACACACGCACACTCGCACGCACGCACACACGCACACACGCACACACGCACACACGCACACACGCGCACACACGCACACACGCACGCTCGCACGCACGCACGCACGCACGCACGCACGCACGCACGCACACACGCACACACGCACACACGCACACACGCACACACGCACACACGCACACACGCACACACGCACACACGCACACTCGCACGCACGCACACACGCACACACACACACACACACTCACACACGCACACACACACACACACACACACACACACACACACACACACACACACGCACGCACACACACAGCGTCCTACGCACCAGACCACACCCTGCAGTCACATGACTGTGTCTGTGACTCACATCAAGGTGAGGTGTCTTGGCTCAGGTACACCTGTATTACTTCACACTCGACCGGCAACTGCTCCCAGCCAGCCGTAACGGCCGCGCCTTTTCATCTGAAGACTAATAAAGCGCAGTATCAGCGGCAGGTCATGTCTGTGACTCAGGGCCCGGAGGAGAAATCACGGAGATTTACACACGGGTTGAAATCTGAGCCGTCTCGTTTCGATAACAGTTCCCAGACTTGCAGAGACAGGACATTACAACAGGTCAGCAACGTCATCATAACAGTGAGTAACATCAGAACAGGTCAGGGAAACGTCAGTTTCACCCTTCCCAACTCACCCCGATACCTGCGCCACGCCCCCTCCGCAACCTATCCTGATACCGGAAGCACTCTCTCACAAACACACACACAAACACACACACACACAAACACACACACAGGCTGTTCCTCAAACTATGACCAAAGACCCGCCGAATAACTTGTCAAGCAACAGAGCTCCCATTTGCTGCGCGTGTGACCTGCAGTCAGAGCGCGTGAAGATAGTTTTACTGGAGAGTCCTTTTTTCCCTCGCCGCACTCAAATCTGTAAAGCCCCGACTAACTGCCGACATATATCCATTTCACCGCGACACCTGACGCCTCCATTTGAAAGCGCACAAGCTTCCGCAGTTCAATGGGTTTTGATTTTGGCATGGCACTAACAGCAGGCTAAAATCTGACTTGAGAGGCAAATTAGTGCGCGTAATGCCTGTGCTTATATTGCAGTCTTTACTGCCTCCACCGCAAGTGAAAGCCTCAAACATGCTGAGGCGGAAATGGTGGCTGTCGCCATACCAGACAACTTCCCAGTTTAATGTAAAAGGTTATTTTATGACCGCAGTCTATAGGGAGCTGGTCGCTATTGATCATATCCCATACACAAAAAGGGGTGATTGTGCATTGGAATATCCGTCTTGACATTTGTTTTACCGAGTTTTCCATTCCACGCCAGAATGGGCTCTCACTGGACGTATAATGTCATCCTCCACATGTAGCCTACAGTAAAACAGTGGAGTGGGGGGTCACAATAGTCCGACTGGGTCACCAAGGACACGTAAATCCACATAACCGCTTCCCCCGAGGGCGAATGGGAGTGACTAAGCTGTCAGAATACGTCGCTGTGCCAGAGTGCAGACTGAGGGCTTCTCTTCTCTGTGTGTCTCTTCAAAGTACTGAGCGAAAACGTCTGGCCGCTCCAGGTCAAGCAAGTCACAATAGGAGTAAAAAAAACCTGCCCATTTAGCATATGCAGTTACATATGACAAAAGACACCCGCTGAAAACTGAAAAACACAACAGTAACAAAAAGCATCACACCAGAAAAGGTCGTAGACTGTCGGCGACATAAACTGACATTTGAAACTTACCAAGTAACGCACAGACGATGAGGAGGACAGAGATGCCCATATCGCTGAGGTCTTCTTTGTGACTCCCGCAAGGAAACGGCCCAGTAACGTCTGTAACGGCTTGTTCTTCTCCGGTCTGTCTGTGAGAAGTGCTCCGTCCGACCACCTGTCCGGGTTGCGGGCACTGGGAGCGCGACGCACTTCAAAACTGAACAATAACCGCCTTCATTCAAAATAAAAAACTCAGTTCAACTTGCAGGACGCGGAGGGGGGGTTGGGGGGGGGGTCGCCGAACTCGCGCTACAGCTGTCATACGTTTTTGGATCTCTCTCGGACCTATGACGTCATGACAGATTTTAGAGACATGGCAAAGTCACACACGTCATACGCAGTGTCACCTCTTACTGAATTGTACTAATTGATCTTTGTCTGACACCGGACAGAGTTGCAGTCCTACTCAGTACTTAGTTTTTCTCATCCACGCAGTGTAGCGGCTGAGCAGTACGGTGCACCAAAAACACACTTACTTTGATATAAATTGAGACCGCAATCTTACGATCGACTGTATTTCTGGCCTGTTGTCCTCGTACAGAGAACTTATATGGCAGTCCCCACTCGCGCGCCTCGACCGCTCTATTGTGACAGTCCAACCTGTCTTCTCTCACACACACACACACACACACACACACACACACACACACACACACACACACACACACACACACACACTGGCAGTCTGTTGCCACTGAAGCGCCTGGAAACGCAAATCACAATCAAGTTACTCAAGCTGTTCAATTAAGATGCACGGTGAAATTAGCAACGAACGCCCGGGTTATAGTCATACGAAACAAATACGATTATCACACTGAGAGCAATAACACAAGCGGCCCTTTTAATAAAACCAATTTTTTTTTTAAACGCACTCGTAGTTAAAAAAAAAACTCGTAGTGTCCGTGCACGACCCCACTGCTCCCCAGACGCAGGTCGCTCGTTACGTGAGTCGGGTGCACCAAAAAAACAGCGTCTTCAGTCTCTGAATGAACGTGGACAAAAACAATAACGTCACTTTCCTCCCCGCTGCGAACCGTGTTCAAGCGTGTCCCTTTGTGTTCCTTTGGGCTATTACAATGTCCGTCGCCTGCTCCCTCTACGCAACCAAAGATAAATGATATCGGCTGTACCAGGCGTACACCTATCCAATTCCCGTACCAAGCTATCGACAGCCAGTCTGCAAGAAAGGAACTACCGCGGTGAATCCAGAAATATCCGTGTAAATATTCCACCAGGTGTGAAATCCAGTCGTTGTTCGTCTCACCAGCGCTGAAATCCGTTTCCTTGTTCTAATAAAGACAACAAGCTTGGTCCCTGAAATTTCAAAACTGTGTAGTAGCGTGCCCCCTTCCTCCTTCCAGAGGCCACGCCTCTCTCGAGCGCTCCTGAGTAAATGGGCGTGGCTCACACCCCCATTGGACAGCGGCCGAACCGAATTTGAATGTGGATTGTGGAGGGGCGTCCGTGCGCTGATACTCCGTTATCGCTTCACCTGCGTGAAGAATGTGACAGCAATCCAAACAACAACACAACCCCCACAAACCATAAACTATAGCATAGCATTATTGATTCTTAATGGCAAGACAACATGATACCCGTTACCTTAGATTGGTCTGCAGTGTTGGTGTCCCATGTCGCCCTGGCTCACTGTGCATCAAGATACTTCAATTACATCTCCGCACATACGAGGGAAGTGGGATCTTATTTTTTGCGCGCTGTGGCAGAAACTGAATTGCACCTAGAACGACAACCGTGAAGCGAGCTACGGGTATATTTATAAACCGTGGGTGATGGGAGAGTCATTTAATTAAATTGCGCCATGATTTGACCCAATTCTGGGAACCTCTCGAATCCCCTGTTTAAACCAGGGAGGTGCTTGTCTGCATTCTTAATCATGACTAAAGGCCCACGCCTACCCTAAAGAAGAAATTGATCTGCGAAGGTTTGACATTCCGAAATTAAATTAAAAAACTGATGTCATCCGTGCCCTTGGACCTTGACTGTGCGGATACACGAGAAGATTCAGACAGGAGTAGACCTACACTGCAGCACAGCATTCAATTTCAATATGTGGGTCACTTCATTTTGCTTCATCTCGCTATAAACCATAACACAAAACATAGCATCAAACACTTTACAACAGGGATAGGCACTGAATAAGATATTCTGTATAGGATGTCGATGACTTGGCTAGGTTACACGAGGGACTGGGAATATACACTATTTTTGTTGATTCTTTTTTACCCAGACATTTAACTCCTATTCCAGCCCCTGCGATACGAGCATCTCATAATTACGGTCTCCTTCGCCTGGCCTATCCAGATGCCAACTGCCAATGTCACGATCGCCACGTGACGCAGCTGCAGCTCGCACAATTCACGACTCTCCATTTTAACAAAAGTCCCTGAAACGACATGCGAAATAAATATCAGAGGCAGAGCTTCGCCTAGGTCGAATGGAACAGAAAGGAAACGACACAGTAGTAGTCAGAGATTCTTAATTTCCCGTCGGAAATAATTCTATTGAGGACGATCATTATGAGGTTACTATCCAAAATTCCGTTGTCAAGGGCACATGAGCATCGCACCACCTACTGGCCAAGGGTCGTACTGCACGCCAGCGTCACTGACCAGCGGAGGGTCTCAGTTTCAAAGTTTTCAGGAAACAGCCATGAAAAGAAGAATCTCTTTTCTATCTCTACTTCTCTTTTTATGCCTCTCCATATTCTTCCTTCCTTATTTCTTTCTCTCCCCATCCTCCAATCACATTAAAATTGTTTTATTATTACGATCTGACAAATAATATCTAGTTTACCAAAATAGGACAAAAAGTCAAATATATCATGCAATGGCATAAATTCATATAGACCTACTTACATAACTCTCTCTCCCTCATTCTCCTGTGCTCAGTTTTGAGCTCAATTAGGCCGATTCCTCTGGTTCAGCTCCCAAATGGTGTAATTAGCAGATACACAGATTGCCGTGTCATAGGGCTACACTAATAAGCCTCTGTCTGCCACCCAGTTGAGTCATCCGTTTAAAAGCTCAATTAATAACACAGAGGCTGCTAAACAAAGCAGCGAGGCTGTCCATAGCCCACAGACCATACCAGCCACACAGGGCCAATACACACCAGCTCTGACTACCCACCAGCCACACAGGGCCAATACACACCAGCCCTGACTACCCAACGGCCTGGGGTAGCCTGTAGCCTAGTGGTTAAGGTACATGACTGGGCCCTGGTAGGTTGGTGGTTCAAGCCCCGATGTAGCCATGATAAGATCCACACAGGTGTTGGGCCCTTGAGCAAGGCCCTTACCCCCACATTGCTCCAGGGTATATTGTCCCCTGCATAGTCTCATCAACTGTAAGTCACTTTGGATAAAAGCATCAGCTAAATAACACATCATTATTATTATTACATGTTCCATGGTCCCTTCATATGTGTTTACATGAGCAATGATACAGGTGACACAGTGCTGGATAGTCTCTGGTCAATGGACAAAGGGACCGGTCTGAATATGCTGAATATGCTGAATATGCTGAATATGTTTTTATGTTAGTCGCTCCAAAGCCATGAAAAGAGCCAGAAACAATGGAGGCTAGCTTCATTATAATCAAACGGAACTTTCTATTTGGCTGTCCTTTAAGCTAGTATGACACGAATAGCCTACAGCTGAAAAGGAAATGCTTTAAAATGACCACAGCAATATAAATGTATGATATTAACGGTGCGTAATACCCGCCAACAGAAAGCCGAGGAAGAGGAAGGATCTGTGCAGGGAGCTCCCTCAGCTCAACCCTTTCCCACAGCCACAGCCATACAGACACAGACACAGCCACACAGACACAGCCACAGCCACAGACACAGCCACACAGACACAGCCACAGCAGCAGCCACAGCCACAGCCACAGACACACAGACACAGCCACAGACACAGACACAGCCACATACGTGCATGTACGGTGCACCCGTGTGACAGGTGTGTGCAGTGTGACAGGTGTGTGACAGGTGCGTACAGTGTGACAGGTGTGTGCAGATGTGTGCAGTGTGACAGGTGTGTGCAGTGTGACAGGTGCGTACAGTGTGACAGGTGTGTGCAGATGTGTGCAGTGTGACAGGTGTGTGCAGTGTGACAGGTGTGTGACAGGTGCGTACAGTGTGACAGGTGTGTGCAGTGTGCAGGTGTGTGCAGTGTGACAGGTGTGTGACAGGTGCGTACAGTGTGACAGGTGTGTGCAGATGTGTGCAGTGTGACAGGTGTGTGCAGTGTGACAGGTGTGTGACAGGTGCGTACAGTGTGACAGGTGTGTGCAGTGTGCAGGTGTGTGCAGTGTGACAGGTGTGTGCAGGTGTGTGCAGTGTGACAGGTGTGTGCAGTGTGACAGGTGTGTGCAGGTGTGTGCAGTGTGCAGGTGTGTGCAGGTGTGTGCAGTGTGACAGGTGTGTGCAGGTGTGTGCAGTGTGACAGGTGTGTGCAGTGTGACAGGTGTGTGCAGTGTGTGCAGGTGTGTGACAGGTGTGTGCAGGTGTGTGCAGTGTGTGCAGGTGTGTGCAGGTGTGTGCAGTGTGACAGATCCACAGCTGGGCCTGGCTGGCCTCAGCAGGCCTCCGGCTCTGCCCATGCACACACTCACTGTGTCTCAGAGCTCTGTGCGTTGTCCTTCCACCATTTCTGATGAATCTCTCCTTTCAGAGGGTAGACGCACCTCTCTGTGTGAAAAACAGTTCTTTCACACTTTATTTTTGTGGTGGTGAAAGATCACGTTATTTTTCCTTCGGAAAAAATCACAATGTTTAGCAACTTCATCTTATTCTGCTCCACTGCAGTCGATAAGTGTATCATGTGTTAAAGAAGATTAAAATTCAGGGAAAGTGTTCATTGTAAAATGATGATGTTGGCCCTGTCTGGCTGGTGGGCCTCCATTTTGAACTCTTCCCCTTGTCTGTGAGGCTACAGGTATCCGCCCACTAACTGCCACCTGGGCTCCGGTTCTTGTTGATTGGCTGAAACAAATTCAAATTTCTGTAGCCAATCACAGCACAGCAGTTTGAATAAAGACCCACCGCTGGGCCTGTCGGCCATCTTTGCCACTGCTGTGTGTTTGTGTCAGGCTTAGCGTTGTGTATTTGTGTATTTGTGTATTGGTGTGAGGTGTGAGGTGTGAGGTGTGAGGTGTGAGGTGTGAGGTGTGAGGTGCTTGTTTGTGTTTGTGTTACATTGTTTACTGTTTTATGTTGGCTTAATGATTTGGTTTTGCATCATGTATTGATCAATACCTGATCATGTTTTATTTTGTGTCAAATTTTGTGGCAGATTAGTTTTTATATTAAGATGGTTCCCCTGCTGAAAATAAGAGCACAAGCTATATTCTGAAAGAGCTGGTCACTAGTTCATCAGCTTGATTTGGTATCAGTGCTAGTTGGTTGACCAGCTCATACCCAACTAGACCAGCTAATGACCATCTTGACCAGGTAAATTTTCAAGCAGTTCAAGCTGGCATAACTGGACTTTACAGCAGGGTCTGGTTTTGTTTGTGTTGGCCTGAGGTCTTTTGTGCATTGCATGCAAAACCGCCCGACCAGATCCTGTAACTGTTATGATGCTCTTCTTCAGCGTTAGGCCCGAGGGCTTGTGTGCGCTCCTTTAGCCTCGGGATGCATATCCTCAGGGTTTTTATTGGTACAAATTTAGTCCATTTGTAATTTGTGCAACTAAAGAAGTAGAACATGGGCAATTTGATCCCCCACACTCATACATTTATTGAAATATGGATTTCAGAGTCCGCAGAAAAAATTCTGACCAGACGATGATTGGTTCTTCTCAGCCTCACAATTTCGATAATGTGTGTGTCCCATATGTGTTTGAGAGTGCATGATAAAAGAACTCTTTGCAGGAGTTGAATCTAAATTCCCATTCATATTTAATATGCTTGTAGATATGCTGATATTCCTGCACCCAGCCTTCCTCAGCAACAATAAAACTTCCACTTCAGTAATTGTCCCGTCGCCACCACACGATCATAGAATGCGTCCAGTTTTACTGTCACTCAGTTTATATACTGGAGGTTTTGTTTTTTTTAATCGTTACAAACACGATATTTAACATCTACAGTGCATTTCCTACCTTTACCTTCACTTTTATATTTACTGGAGGCTTGGCATTTGTCAACTGGGTTTTGTTCTGAGGATTTTCATGTTAGCTTTCATTTTCTGCTGGCTTTGACTGCCTCCCGTCGTGGTGCTTCGAAGAAGTTGCTGCAGATGAAGCAAGTGAATTTTAAAAGAATAGACTGTTCAGGCAAATATGAATGTGTTATTTCATAATGGTGTCTGCCAGAATTGTTTTTGCTTGTGTGATGGTGTGGTGATCTGGTGATAATAGTGTAGTGATTAACTTTTGGGGTGTTGTTGCTGTGTGTAGATTCATATTGTACAGTCATACAGGTGGCTGTTTTGAGAGTCTGTGGTGTTTGAGATGGAGATTAGTCTAGCAACGCTGCAGCAGCACGGTTGGTGGTGGTGGTGGGTTGTAGGTCCTCCAGAAGACATCAAAGGTAAGGCCATGGTTATGTACCTTCACTGGTTCGATGCCGCTGTGCTGTTTTTTGTTGTCTGGTGATTGTTGTTCATGCAGCAGTAGGTCCTGTGTAGAACTGTTGATGAGAAGTGTTAGATTTAAAATTTGTTTCATTGTGTTTCTGTTCCTCTGACCCTGCTGACAAAAATAGTTCAAGCTACGTTTTGAGGCCGGTAGCTGGTTAACCAGTTCAGACCAGCCCCCAGCTTGACATGGTTTAGCTGGTTAACCAGTTCAGACCAGCCCCCAGCTTGACATGATTTAGCTGGTTAACCAGTTCAGACCAGCTCCCAGCTAGACATGGTTTAGCTGGTTAACCAGTTCAGACTAGCCCCCAGCTTGACATGGTTTAGCTGGTTAACCAGTTCAGACCAGCTCCCAGCTAGACATGGTTTAGCTGGTTAACCAGTTCAGACTAGCCCCCAGCTTGACATGGTTTGTTCAGCTCACGATGTTTTGAAATGGCTGGTAGCTGGTTGTGCAGTTTCTTCTCTTTGCTGTCTGGAGATTGTTGCTAAAACAGCAGTAGGTTAAGTGAAGGTTAGATTTAAAATTTGGGTATGGTGCTTGATTGTGTTTCTGTTACTCTGAGGGAAGGCTAGTTGTTTTAATTTGCTGATATTTTCTGAAGAAAATTACAGGTTACATGTATTATGGAAAAATGTGAAACGTGTGACAGAGATTAGTTTTGGTCAGGGGTCGGCAACCCTGGTCCTGGAGAGGCACAGGGTGTGCTGGGTTTTGTTTTCAGACCCAAGAAACCAGGTGAGGCAAGTTAACTGTGTAATTAACTGCTTTAATTGATCAATTAAGTACCGAGTAACAACGAAAACCAGCACACCCTGCGGCTATCCAGGACCAGGGTTGCTGACCCCTGGTTGAGGCAATGAGCTCTAAGCAATGCTGCTGCACGGTTGGTGGTGGTGGTGGGTTGTAGGAAACGTCCAGAAGACAGCAAAGGTAAGGCCATGTTTATGTACCTTCACTGATTTGTTACTGCTGTGCTGTTTATATATATATATATATATTTTGCCATCTGGAGATTGTAGCTAGAGCAAAAGTAGGTGAGAACTGAGAAGTATAGGTTAGATCTGGGTGTGGCGTATGATTGTGTTTCTGTGGGAAAGCTGGTTGCTGTGAGTTGCAGATATTGTGATGTTATCAATTAATTCTAGGTGTAGAGATCTTTGCTGTGTGCTTAAGTTTATGGTGCTGAGTTGAGAGGTTGGTGGTTTTTGAGACGGATAGTTCTGGTGCTAGAAGCAACGTTGCTGCAGCACGGTTGGTGGTGGTGGTGGGTTGTAGGTCCTCCAGAAGACAGCAAAGGTAAGACCATGGTTATGTACCTTCACTGGGTGGTGCCTCTGTGCTGATGTGCTCAGCTGTTGAATTGGCTCTGTGGAGTCTGTTGATTATACAACAGAAAGTGAGAATCGTTGAGAACCTGAGGGGAAGATTAGGTTTAAAATGTGGGTCTATAGTGTTTGATTGTGTTTCAGCCCTGCAGTAAAATACAGCCAGCTTCACCAGCTTGAACACTGAGCTGGTCTAGCTGGGTATGAGCTGGTCAACCAGCATGGCCAAACTGGCCAGTCGATTACTGGTTCTTCTCAGCCTCACAATGTCCATAATGTGTGTGTCCCATATGTGTTTGAGAGTGCAAGATAAAAGAACTCTTTGCAGGAGTTGAATCTAAATTCCCATTCATATTTAATATGCTTGTAGATATGCTGATATTCCTGCACCCAGCCTTCCTCAGCAACAATAAAACTTCCTCTTCAGTAATTGTCCCATCGCCACCACATGATCATAGAATGCGTCCAGTTTTACTTTCACTCAGTTTATATACTGGAGGTTTCGTTTTTTTAAATAATTACAAACACGATATTTAACATCTACAGTGCATTTCCTACCTTTACCTTCACTTTTATATTTCCTGGAGGCTTGGCATTTGTCAACTGGGTTTTGTTCTGAGGATTTTCATGTTAGCTTTCATTTTCTGCTGGCTTTGACTGCCTCCTGTCGTGGTGCTTCGAAGAAGTTGCTGTAGATGAAGCAAGTGAATTTTAGTAATTAACTTTTGGGGTGTTGTTGCTGTGTGTAGATTCATATCATACAGTCATACAGGTGGCTGTTTTGAGAGTCTGTGGTGTTTGAGATGGAGATTAGTCTAGCAACGCTGCAGCAGCACGGTTGGTGGTGGTGGTGGGTTGTAGGTCCTCCAGAAGACATCAAAGGTAAGGCCATGGTTATGTACCTTCACTGGTTCGATGCCGCTGTGCTGTTTTTTGTTGTCTGGTGATTGTTGTTCATGCAGCAGTAGGTCCTGTGTAGAACTGTTGATGAGAAGTGTTAGATTTAAAATTTGTTTGATTGTGTTTCCGTTTCTCTGACCCTGCTGACAAAAATAGTTCAAGCTACGTTTTGAGGCCGGTAGCTGGTTAACCAGTTCAGACCAGCCCCCAGCTAGACATGGTTTGTTCAGCTCACGATGTTTTGAAATGGCTGGTAGGTGGTTGTGCAGTTTCTTCTCTTTGCTGTCTGGAGATTGTTGCTAAAACAGCAGTAGTTAAGTGAAGGTTAGATTTAAAATTTGGGTATGGTGCTTGATTGTGTTTCTGTTACTCTGAGGGAAGGCTAGTTGTTGTAATTTGCTGATATTTTCTGGAGAAAATTACAGGTTACATGTATTATGGAAAAATGTGAAATGTGTGACAGAGATTAGTTTTGGTCAGGGGTCGGCAACCCTGGTTTTTCACTGATTTGTTACTGCTGTGCTGTTTTTATATATATATTTATATTTATATTTGCCATCTGGAGATTGTAGCTAGAGCAAAAGTAGGTGAGAACTGAGAAGTATAGGTTAGATCTGGGTGTGGCATATGATTGTGTTTCTGTGGGAAAGCTGGTTGCTGTGAGTTGCAGATATTGTGATGTTATCAATTAATTCTAGGTGTAGAGATCTTTGCTGTGTGCTTAAGTTTATGGTGCTGAGTTGAGAGGTTGGTGGTTTTTGAGACGGATAGTTCTGGTGTTGGAAGCAACGTTGCTGCAGCACGGTTGGTGGTGGTGGTGGGTTGTAGGTCCTCCAGAAGACAGCAAAGGTAAGACCATGGTTATGTACCTTCACTGGGTGATGCCTCTGTGCTGATGTGCTCAGCTGTTGAATTGGCTCTGTGGAGTCTGTTGATTATACAACAGAAAGTGAGAATTGTTGAGAACTTGAGGTGAAGATTAGGTTTAAAATGTGGGTCTATAATGTTTGGTTGTTTCTGCCCTGCAGTAAAATACAGCCAGTTTCACCATTTAGCCTAACGTTCACCCCAAAATACCCTCTTGGAGGCCAATTAAGCTTGTGTTAAGAGGAACTGTAAAAACAGAAAAGTTGGTTAATATTTTACCGTTTGACAAATCTTCAGACTTAACTCTGAAAATATGAGTGAATGAGACGTGGTCTGTGTGGCGGTGCGCTGTGATGTGATCTGCTCGCGCTCCGTGCTACACCGGCTCTTCTTCCCACACATGCTGAGTCCACTGAAAAAAACCCCATCTCAAACAGAATATTCTCAACGCTGCGGCAGAAGTAGTCAGAGCGAACGCTCTGAGGGGCCGGAGCACCGCACCGTTCTCTCTCTCCGTACTAAATATAAACATCTCTCCGTACTAAATATAAACATGACACTGACGCGCGGTGTGCATGAGAATCCTGCCTCTGTCATGATGTCATTTGAGTAATGTTCTCTCTGACACACTCACAGGCCAGCATCGTCTCGGGGAACGGATGGCCATTCGCCCCAAATGTCATCGATGCCGCAGGAATAAAATCTTATATTAAATCTTATATTCCTATCTTATTTGACCTTTAACTAAATGGGTCAACTGAAACCTCAATTCACCTGCTTAGCGTGGTCATCCAGGTTCACTTGCCGAGCTCTCTGATGTATTAGCCGTGTGTGTTAGCATGTGCGTTAGCGTGTGCGTTAGCGTGTGTGTTAGCGTGTGCGTTAGCGTGTGCGTTAGCGTGTGTGTTAGCGTGTGCGTTAGCGTGTGTGTTAGCCGTGTGCGTTAGCGTGTGTGCGTTATCCGTGTGTGTTAGCGTGTGTGTTAGCCGTGTGCGTTATCCGTGTGCGTTAGCCGTGTGCGTTAGCCGTGTGCGTTAGCGTGTGCATCGCTCGTTGCTTCACTCCTCTTTACACATTAACAGACCCTCTTTTCTGTGAACCCAAGAGCCAGGACATTGCATTCGTAAATCATTAGCTAAATGCACCCATAGGCTGTCCAGGCCTGTGTTCTTTGTGCCAGGTGAAGGCAAAGTTCAATTTGGCACTGATTTGCTTTCGTGTACCCGATGCTCACATCCTCACAATGGACAGGAGTGAGAGCCGATTGGAGCTAGCGCCCTCCTGTTGTACTGTGTAGCATGTCGCACTAGATCTGTCCTGTTGTACTGTGTAGCATGTCGCACTAGATCTGTCCTGTTGTACTGTGTAGCATGTCGCACTAGATCTGTCCTGTTGTACTGTGTAGCATGTCGCACTAGATCTGTCCTGTTGTACTGTGTAGCATGTTGCACTAGATCTGTCCTGTTGTACTGTGTAGCATGTCGCACTAGATCTGTCCTGTTGTACTGTGTAGCTTGTAGTACTAACTCTGTTCTGTAGAACTGTGTGGCCTATAGCACAAGCTCTGTCCTGTTGTACTGTGTAGCATGTCGCACTAGATCTGTCCTGTTGTACTGTGTAGCATGTCGCACTAGATCTGTCCTGTTGTACTGTGTAGCATGTCGCACTAGATCTGTCCTGTTGTACTGTGTAGCATGTCGCACTAGATCTGTCCTGTTGTACTCTGTAGCTTGTAGTACTAACTCTGTTCTGTAGAACTGTGTGGCCTATAGCACAAGCTCTGTCATGTAGTACTATGTTGCCTGTCGTGTTAGCTCTGTCCTGTAGTACTGTGTAGCCTGTAGCGCTAGCTCTGTTCTGTAGTACCGTGTAGCCTGTAGCACTAGCTCTGTCATGTAGCGCTAGCTCTGTCCTGTAGTACTGTGTACCTGTAGCGCTAGCTCTGTCCTGTAGTACTATGTTGCCTGTAGTACCGTGTAACCTGTAGCGCTAGCTCTGTCCTGTAGTACTGTGTAGCCTGCAGAGAGTGACTCTCCCAACTGCACTGTGCCGCCTAGCAGGCAGGTGAGCACCCTCCACAGGATCAGCACCCAGCCTGATGCTCCGGTCCAGTATCCGCCTGACCACCGCAGTACTCCCATTTCAGGGGCATTAGCTGCAGAATACTGATGTGTGCTCACTGGAAGAATAACTTAGGAGTGCATCTACTAATCGGGATGTGTTAGTGCACTCTTAAATTATACTCTTTACGAGCACGTGGCCTCCTTGGGAAGAATGTGACCGTTGGGCCACCCTGGGCTCTGTCTGAAGGGTTAAAAGTATCTACGGTCTGTTAATGTGAGGTGTATCTACGGTCTGTTAATGTGAGGTGTATCTACGGTCTGTTAATGTGAGGTGTGTCTACGGTCTGTTAATGTGAGGTGTGTCTACGGTCTGTTAATGTGAGGTGTATCTACGGTCTGTTAATGTGAGGCGTATCTACGGTCCGTTAATGTGAGGTGTGTCTACGGTCTGTTAATGTGAGGTGTGTCTACGGTCTGTTAATGTGAGGTGTATCTACGGTCTGTTAATGTGAGGTGTGTCTACGGTCTGTTAATGTGAGGCGTGTCTACGGTCCGTTAATGTGAGGTGTGTCTACGGTCTGTTAATGTGAGGTGTATCTATGGTCTGTTAATGTGAGGTGTCTCTCCAGATGGAGGGCTAATTTAAGAACTCTCAACAGATTGGATGATCCTCCAGTTTTTAAATGTTCTCTATTTTCTGCAATTAACTCAGAATCAATTTAATTTTAAGATCCTTTTATTTATGTCCAATTAAAAAGAGTAAAGTGGTGACCGTATTTCGAAGGAAAACCTCAGGTGCCCCGAGAATAGTTAATCTGTTTGGCTGGCAGGCCACTCAACCTTTCAATTCCACGCGCACACACACACACACACACACACACACACACACACACACACACACACACACACACACTATTTTGCAGAAGCAGTGTGAAAATGAAATCAGGTTGATTTAACATTTCATTAGCCAAGAGGAACTATAAATTGCTATATTTTGCTGTAGATGAAATATTAATTTGCTGGACTCTTAATGCAGGCTTTTAGTGAGAGATGGCTGCCTGCAGTACGCTCTTTAGACCCCCCCCCCCCCCCCCGCCCCCCCCCACCCTAAGCCTAAACCCCCCCACCCCCCAGGGAAGAGTCCTGGGTCAAATACTCTTCTAGACGGCGCATGCCTGGGGCCTATGACAGACTCTCAGCTAGCTCTACCTTCTGGTCCTCTTGGTTGGGTCAATTGCTCCAGGCAAGATCAATCGAGATCTTTAAGAAAAGTATTTAAATCCAAAACAATGACATATTTCAACCCAGGTCTGGTGCGTTCTCCCCCACACACTGTCTGGACCAGAGGTGCAAGCGAGAGTCAAGCCATCTACAGATTTCATGCCAACTTCCATGTTTAATTATATTCTCATTTAGAAAACATCTCTCTGACATTTTAATCAAGTTGTGGGCCCAGCTGCAGGCTGTGTGTGTTGCTGGGAAAGGGTTTAATCCTGGGGCAGCGCCAGTGGTTGTTCACATACACGTCTGCCAGGAGCAGAGCAGGGCACCCCTGGTCGACATGAGGGTGGAGTGGCTAAGACCAGGGACTGGAACCTGTAGCCTAGTGACTAAGACCAGTGACTGGAACCTGTAGCCTAGTGACTAAGACCAGTGACTGGAACCTGTAGCCTAGTGACTAAGACCAGGGACTGGAACGTGTAGCCTAGTGACTAAGACCAGTGACTGGAACCTGTAGCCTAGTGGCTAAGACCAGTGACTGGAACCTGTAGCCTAGTGGCTAAGGTGCATGACTGGGGCAGCCTGTAGCCTAGTGGCTAAGGTACATGACTGGGGCAGCCTGTAGCCTAGTGGCCAAGGTACATGACTGGGGCAGCCTGTAGCCTAGTGGCCAAGGTACATGACTGGGGCAGCCTGTAGCCTAGTGGCCAAGGTACATGACTGGGGCAGCCTGTAGCCTAGTGGCTAAGGTACATGACTGGGGCAGCCTGTAGCCTAGTGGCTAAGGTACATGACTGGGGCAGCCTGTAGCCTAGTGGCTAAGGTACATGACTGGGGCAGCCTGTAGCCTAGTGGCTAAGGTACATGACTGGGGCAGCCTGTAGCCTAGTGGCCAAGGTACATGACTGGGGCAGCCTGTAGCCTAGTGGCTAAGGTACATGACTGGGGCAGCCTGTAGCCTAGTGGCTAAGGTACATGACTGGGGCAGCCTGTAGCCTAGTGGCTAAGGTACATGACTGGGGCAGCCTGTAGCCTAGTGGCTAAGGTACATGACTGGGGCAGCCTGTAGCCTAGTGGCTAAGGTACATGACTGGGGCAGCCTGTAGCCTAGTGGTTAAGGTGCATGACTGGGACCTGTGGCCTAGGCGCATGACTAGTGAATTCTGAAACCCCTCACACACATTTGCTCATAAACTCATTGAGGGAGCACGTACAGTTCCTGTAACCTGCCACAGTTTATAATATGGACTTATTCTCTTTGCAGGCGTAACCATGTTTATGGTATACGTGTTCCATTTTGAACTCTTCCCCTTGTCTGTGAGGCTACAGGTATCCGCCCACCACTTGGCTTCCGGTTCTTGTTGATTGGCTGAAACAAATTCAAATTTCTGTAGCCAATCACAGCACAGCAGTTTGTATAAAGACCCACCGCTGGGCCTGTCGGCCATCTTTGCCACTGCGGTGTGTTTGTGTCAGGCTTAGCGTTTGGTATTTGTTTAGGTGTGAGGTGTGAGGTGTGAGGTGTGAGGTGTGAGGTGTGAGGTGTTTGTTTGTGTTTGTGTTACATTGTTTACTGTTTTATGTTGGCTTGATGATTTGGTTTTGCATCATGTATTGATCAATACCTGATCATGTTTTATTTTGTGTCAAATTTTGTGGCAGATTAGTTTTTATATTAAGATGGTTCCCCTGCTGAAAATAAGAGCACAAGCTATATGAGGTGTGAGGTGTGAGGTGTGAGGTGTGAGGTGCTTGTTTGTGTTGCATTGTTTACTCTTTTATGTTGGCTTGATGATTTGGTTTTGCATCATGTATTGATGAATAGCTGATCATTTCTTTTGTGTCACATTTTGTGGCACACACGTGCACTACACACCTTTCTCAAAGCACCCTGAGCCTGGCTAATCCCAGTGCTACAGCACACCTTACAGTTGAGTACATTTCTGGTCTGGTTTGTGGTGGAGACCCAGTGATGCAGGATGAGCAGGGGAATGGAGCTGGACTCTGTCTGATTTCCTGCACGTGGTCTCAGCCATGCGGGCCTCCTGCTTCATCTAGTAGGGATGAATCAGGAGTGACTCGCGCCCAACAACTGGCAGACGTGCTAGCAGTCATGGAGCACGGTTGGCTCGTTAGCACGTTAGCTCATTAGCTCGTTAGCTCGTTAGCTCGTTAGCTCATTGGTTCGGCTAGTTCGCTCATAAGCACGGTGAGGTGCAGTGAAAGTGAAGGCTGCCGCAGGTTACCGTGACGACGCTCCCTGATGACGTCACCCTCAAATTCAAAAGAACGTGGTTGCCCCTGGCTAGAGGCCATGTTGCCTTTAGATGACTGGTCACGTGTTAGATGACTGGTCACGTGTTAGATGACTGGTCACGTGTTAGATGACTGGTCACATGTTCGTCTGACAAAACTCTCTGGATGAGTGAGAGGCCGGGTTTCTAATCCCACCTCGGACTGAAGCAGAAATCTCTCTTTCCCATGATTCTCTCTTTCTCATGATTCTCTCTTTCTCATGATTCTCTCTTTCCCATGATTCTCTCTTTCCCATGAATCTCTCTTTCCCATGATTCTCTCTTTCCCATGATTCTCTCTTTCTCATGATTCTCTCTTTCCCATGATTCTCTCTTTCCCATGAATCTCTCTTTCCCATGATTCTCTCTTTCCCATGATTCTCTCTTTCCCATGATTCTCTCTTTCCCATGATTCTCTCTTTCCCATGATTCTCTCTTTCTCATGATTCTCTCTTTCCCATGATTCTCTCTTTCGTTACACTCTCATGATTCTCAGAGAAAGAGGTTGCCATGGTCACTATGATTCACGTACAACTGGCAGCCCAGCCCGTCACTTCACAATTACTGTATTATGCTGCCATTACATTTAACTAGCAGACGCTTTTATCCACAGAGATGGACAATAAGTGCATACCACAGGTCATTAGAACAACTGCACAACGGGCCAGATAAGGTACAGTTATCATAAAGAATCAGTCTGTGGCCATGAACATCCAGCCAGCTTTATAAGCCTATCACAGACTGCTCTTTCAGGTAAACCGCTCAACTTACAGCAGAAAAAGACTTCAAAGAACAGTGATGATGCAACACAGAGGAAATGACGGAGGGAGACAGTCGAGGAGCTGGAGGCATGAGAAGCTCCTCACGCCCACACACACCTGTTGAAGCACACAGTCAGGTCAGGTGGTACATCAACGTTTCCTGTTAAACCGCCTGATGATACCTCTTAGCAAGCCATTGCACATGGATACGGTCTGTAACCGTAACCAGGGATACGGTCTGTAACCGTAACCAGGGATACGATCCGTAGCCGTAACCACGGATACGATCCGTAGCCAGGGATGAGGAACATGTCTCGGCCCGTGAGGGTGGAATGTCCACAGATGATGTGCAATCTCCGGAGCTTGCGAAACACAAACACACACACACACATTCCAACGTACGCACGCACGCACACACACTCACGGGCTGATTTATAAACACACACGCAGATGCTGCTGACAGAGCTTGGAGCGGTATGAGTCTGTATCTCTGCATCTCTCTCTCTCACGCAGTGCTGTGGCCTCAGTGAAACAGCACTTAGTCCCCATGTTGGAAACGCAGTGCTGTGGCCTCAGTGAAACAGCACTTAGTCCCCATGTTGGAAACGCAGTGCTGTGGCCTCAGTGAAACAGCACTTAGTCCCCATGGCCTCAGGACAGGAAAAGGGAACTGCAGGAGAGGAGGGTATTGGGGCAGAACTGCAGGAGAGGAGGGTATTGGGGCAGAACTGCAGGAGAGGAGGGTATTGGGGCAGAACTGTAGGAGAGGAGGGTATTGGGGCAGAACTGTAGGAGAGGAGGGTATTGGGGCAGAACTGCAGGAGAGGAGGGTATTGGGGCAGAACTGTAGGAGAGGAGGGTATTGGGGCAGAACTGTAGGAGAGGAGGAGGGTATTAGGGCAGAACTGCGGGAGTTTATGCTCTAGGCCTCTTACAGTGCCAATGCAAGACAATAGAACTTGTAATCAAGATAATCAATAATAATAACACAAACAATATTATAGTGTATATAATATAATATGAAGGTGTAGGAGAACAAGATGTGTGGCTCGAGGGATTTGGCACCCCCTGCAGGTGAGACCCTGCAGTGTCTCACCCTGGGAGGGAAACAGACTCTGTTAGATCATTATGTCTGTCTCAAAGCTCAATTAATCAGCACACAATTAATTAATCATGCTCCGTTCACAAATCATTATAAATGAAACCAATTATGTTAATTAAATCAGTATAACACAAATGAGAACCTGAAATGTATAGCTCCTAATGAGTACACTTCGCCCGGGCTGTCGAAGTGTCCCTGAGCAAGACACCTAACCCCCAAATGCTCCTGACTGAGCTGGTCGGCGCCTTGCATGGCAGCCAATCGCCGTCGGTGTGTGAGTGTGTGTGTATGAATGGGTGAATGAGAAGCATCAATTGTACAGCACTTTGGATAAAGGCGCTGTATAAATGCCGACCATTTACCATTTACATTATGTAGGAGAGGCACACTGGGAGGAAATGAGCATAGATGTGTCAGCGCTGGAACAGTTCACTCCAAACATAGAGGACACCGCAGCATCAGGCCTAGCTGCTAAAGCACACAGACATCAATCTTACAGTGGTCGACTATGGCTGATTTAATATATTCATTTATTTCAATAACAATCATTATGGCAAAACGATTTCTGCATCAGAGGGTGCGTGGGATCCTTTTTGAGCAGAAAAAGTAGTGAATTCTGAAATACTGTTTCTGTTTTAGATGAAAGGATAACACTAATGCATGAGAACAGTTTATTTAGTGGATCCAAGAGACATGTTTTTATCATCTTATCTTTGCAGAAAGGTCTTCAGAAACGCTGTATTTCTTAATACAACCATGCGTCCGCGTGTGTTTTTGTGTGCATGCATGTGTGTGTGTGCATGTGTGTCTGTAGAAGCGTGTTTGTGTGCATTGTCTGTGGACAAATCCACAGACAAATTAAATAACTATGATTGACCTGAAAAGTCATCCAATTTGTATAAACAATGCTGGCAGACAGTCTAAATTGGAACTTAATTTAAATGTTGATTTGTTAATGACTGCAATTTACATTAATTAGCTTCACTTGGTGAAAACTATGGGCTGGGAATGAAAAATAATGAGTGAAACAGGAATTAGGCTGGTGTGTGTGGAGAAGGCTGGGGGGCCAAACTGCAGTCTCTCAGAACCCCAGCAGAGACGAGCTCTACTCTTACAGAAAAGTTTTAATTGTGCGCCAGGTGTTTGTAGCAGGACTAGAATGAGCTGGTGTAACGTGTTCGAGTGCGGGCTTTGGTAAGGCACGTGCAGCGCTGTGGTTAAGCTTAAATCCTCCGTTCCTTTCATATTTTCGTCACATAAATAAATAGAAATGTAAAAATAATAAAAGAAAATTTATTGTCATTATCCAGCTTGTTCCCGAGAGGTTCCCTGGAGGTTTCTGAGCAGTTTTATCCGTTTTATCTGTTTTATGGAGAATAAAAAGATAATATTTAGCTCTCCGTGACTTGCGCTGAAATACTTTGTTTTGTGCGGACGGACACAACGGCACGTCTGACCGCCGAAGATCCAGACGATAGGTCTGTACAATGAAGCTGCTGGTAAATTATATATTCAATCAAAACTGTATTTCAGGCATTATGTAAATATCGGGCATTTCAGATACATCCAGTTTACACTGTAGGCCATTTTAAATGCACATTCTTGTGTTGTTACCTTACAGTGAATCCTTCATCACTGTTACATTAATATTAATAGCATTTTTCCCCTCAGTCAGTAAAAGTCAGTGTTTTAGTCCTACAATGCCCTGCAGGAGCAGAATCTGCTCCATTTTACTCATCCATTTTTCTCCATGTCAGAGCTTATCTATGCTCTGATCTTCATTCTTACACATTTCTGTTCTGATCTTTATTCCCGTTGTCCCAACAATGCAGAAATGGCAGCAGAGTGGGACTGACCATCTTATCTGCCCAAAGCCGTTTAATCACCATCTTTAATCACCATCTTTAATCACCATCTTTGCTGTGACAGTATTTATGTAGATAAATCGCCTGTCGGATGAAATACTCAACAGTAAAACCATTTAATTGTACACTGAAGTACTAGAGTAGAATGTGACAATATTTTGGTTTCCTGTATTGACTGGAAGATTTCAAAGTATAATTAAATAGACTGTAAATGTAAATGAACTGCAATGGTAAAAATAAAAAATAATTTCCTACAATTGGAAAAAATTACTCCCAATACAGTCTGCTGCTCATAGCCACCCCCACCCCCAGAAATGATAATTGTGCTTTTCGCCACTGTTCTGTAGAATGCGCTAAAAAAAAGATTGGTGAGTTTGACAATCTTCCTTCTCCTTCACCTGTCATCAGTGAGGGAATCACAGCCGTTTTATATCCATAGCCAGGAGGTTTTACACATCGGCGTGTTTACATCATAAAACTCAACCAAACTTTTCTGAGAATGAAATCTGATTGACAGTTGTTGTACACACACACGCACACGCACACGCACACACACCCACACGCACACACGAACACATACACACACCGCGCTGGATGGTTGTACACACACAGCGCTGAACGGTTGTTGTACACACACACACACACACACACTCACACATGCGTACACACACACACATTCACACGTACACACACAC
>NC_083762.1:82565685-82593185 GCF_963514075.1 Conger conger
AAAATCATAACCACCTCCATGGCTGATGTTGAGGATGGATGGTGGGTTGGGTCACAAGCCCAGTTCTTTACCCATAATGCTCCACTGCCGAGCCGATAACAGGCACGTATGAGCATGAAAGTGTGGTGTCCAGCAGTGTAGCCCGAGCATCCAATCAGCATTTGGCTTGTTCAACACTGATCCCAAACTGCCCAATCAGGCCAAAAAACAGGGCTGCAACAGATCTCTTTTCCCCCCTTCTTTCAGTTTCTTTCTTTTTTCTTTCTAGCCCCCCCTCACTCTCCCTCTCTCTTTTGCTCTCTCTTTTGTTCTCTCTTGCACTCTCTCTTGCACTCTCTCACATTTTCTCTCTCCCTCTCCCCCTCTCTCTCTCTCTCTCTCTCTCACTCACTCACTCACTCACACACTCACACACTCACACACTCACACACTCACACACACACTCACACACTCACACACTCACACACTCACACACTCACACACTCACACACTCACACACACACACACAGGTTTTAAATACATCATGGTGTGTATGGTTCTGTTTGGTGAGCTCCAGGGAGCAGACGGGTGTTCGCCCGGCCGGTGGGCTGTCTCTGAGAGTCAGGCCTGCTGCTGAGGCCGTTTTACACTGCCCCCCCCCCCCACACACTGTCACATGGCAACCCAACAGCCGATTGGTCCTGGTGGGGGACGGGGACGGGGGTCCGCTGGTTGCCGTGGCACCGGGGTCAGTCCATCGCCATGGCAGCGAGCGGGCCGTGGTTTAGGGGGTCCAGCTCCAGGTCCTGTGGGCCCGGGGTTTGGGGGGACTGCAGGGCGTCCCGACAGCAGCAACGGGTACAGATCAGACCCAGCAGGACTGAGAGGATCCCCACGGCCAGCGCCACGCCTGTCCCCACCAGCAGGGGGCGCTGCATACTGTCCCACACTGAAACACATTAACCACGAGTCACACACTCAAACACTTTAACCATGAGTCACACACTGAAACACATTAACCACGACTTACACACTCAAACACTTTAACCACGACTTACACACTCAAACACTTTAACCACGAGTCACACACTCAAACACTTTAACCACGAGTCACACACTCAAACACTTTAACCATGAGTCACACACTGAAACACATTAACCACGAGTCACACACTCAAACACTTTAACCACGACTTACACACTCAAACACTTTAACCACGAGTCACACACTCAAACACTTTAACCATGAGTCACACACTGAAACACATTAACCATGAGTCACACTCTCAAACACTTTAACCACGACTTACACACTCTTATCCAGAGCGACGTACAGTTGGTTAGACTAAGCAGGAGACAATCCTCCCCTGGAGCAATGCAGGGTTAACGGCCTTGCTCAAGGGCCCAACGGCTGTGCGGATCTTATTGTGACTACACCGGGATTCGAACCACTGACTTTGTGGGTCCCAGTCATGTGCCTTAACCACTATGCTACAGGCCGCCCCTATGTACACGCATATACACATCATAACACGCACATTACAAAACATTACACACTGAAACACACACAATACATTACACACATCATATACACACAGCACATGCATACATATACACACACACAGCATAATACACACATCATAACACACACCGCAGGTACATGCACACACTAATAATATATCACAAATAGACACACGCATTTGAACAGAGGTGAAAGAAACACTTCTGTACAATACCTGAGTGTAAGGAGTGTGTGAAACAGGTGAGTGTGTGAAACAGGTGAGTGTGATACAGGTGAGTGTGTGAAACAGGTGAGTGTGTGAAACAGGTGAGTGTGTGAAACAGGTGAGTGTGTGAAACGGGAGTGTGTGAAACGGGAGTGTGTGATACAGGTGAGTGTGTGAAACAGGTGAGTGTGTGAAACAGCCTCTCAGGTGAGCGTTCAGCACTCACGTGCGAAGTCGACGGTGAGGTAGATGCGGGAGGAAGTGAGGTCACGGCCGCGGGCCCAGACGCCGGTCGGGGGGCGGGTCCAGGGCGTGGCCTGGCAGTAGTACTGTCCCCCGTCACTGTCCTGGGAGCTGTACACACTGAGTGTGTACGTGTGGGCGTCCACCCGCTCCAGACCGCAGTCACTGCTCCCGTTCCGCTGCCCCTTCCGCACCACGCCCCAGCGATCCACACTGGCCACCAGGGCGGCGCTGTCTGCGTCCTGGGGCCTGATCAGAAACCAGCGCAGCTCAAACGCCACGTCGTCTGGGAGAGAAACACACACACACACTCAGACCACAGATACCAGCATCTGGGAGAGAAACACACACACACTCAGACCACAGATACCAGCATCTGGGAGAGAAACACACACACACACACACACACACATACACACTCTCAGACCACAGATACCAGCATCTGGGAGAGAAACACACACACACTCAGACCACAGATACCAGCATCTGGGAGAGAAACACACACACACACACACACACACACATACACACTCTCAGACCACAGATACCAGCATCTGGGAGAGGAACACACACACACTCAGACTATCTCTGCACTGCCCCCAGTCTGCCTCAAAACTGCCCCCCAATCTGCCCCCAATCTGCCCCCCAAACTCAATCGATGAGTCAATCAATAAATCAATCAATTAATTGATCAATCTGTCAATCAATCAATTCTTGCTGTTGTTTAGTGCCATTTAAGAACATGGTGACTGTGTTAGCTTTCAGGCTGTAGTTTAAGAACAACACAACTCCATTAGAGTATAAAACTTGGATTATCTGGAAGTGACAGGACTTGAACAAGAAACAAACTTGTTGAATCTTGATTGATAGAGCAAAACTGTTTGTGCTTATATAATCTGGATCCCTCTCTATGTGCACCTGGCGGTCGAGCTGCACTTTCACGCCTGTTTTCCGTTCTGGTTCCTCAGTGGTGGAATGACTTGCCTACCACTGTCAGAACAGCAGAATCCCTCCCCCTATTTTGACGCAGACTGAAAACCCACCTTTTCAAACTCTACCTTAGTCCTCCCTCCTGATTCCCCCTGCCCCTCCTTTCTGATATCCCTATCCTTGTCTAACCCCCCCCCCCCAAAAAAAATACTTATGATGACGACTATGTTTAGAACAGCATTTCATGTGTATTTTGCTAGTTCTGGATGTGATGTTTTGACTTATGGTAGAACCTATGCACTTGTAAGTCGCTTTGGATTAAAAGTGTCTGCCAAATGACTAAAATGTAAAATGTAAATGGAGCTCCAAAGCGTGGGAACTAAAACGTTAAAAGCTGTACGGCTGGTTTTCACATTTGAGTAATGCTCCACGGCTTCCACTCAGGCTGCTGATTGGTTGTGACTGCACTGATGGTGTTTTCAGGGATCAGGAAGCTGCACTGATGGTGTTTTCAGGGATCAGGAAGCTGCACTGATGGTGTTTTCAGGGATCAGGAAGCTGCACTGATGGTGTTTTCAGGTGATCAGGAAAGAGCTGATTATTCAGAGCTGCTGTGGCCACTTCTGTACCCCACATTAAACAGCCTGTACAGAGGAGATGAGTGCGTACCCCACATTAAACAGCCTGTACAGAGCGGATGAGTGCGTACCCCACATTAAACAGCCTGTACAGAGGAGATGAGTCCATACCCCACATTAAACAGCCTGTACAGAGGAGATGAGTCCATACCCCACATTAAACAGCCTGTACAGAGGAGATGAGTCCATACCCCACATTAAACAGCCTGTACAGAGGAGATGAGTCCATACCCCACATTAAACAGCCTGTACAGAGCGGATGAGTGCGTACCCCACATTAAACAGCCTGTACAGAGCGGATGAGTGCGTACCCCACATTAAACAGCCTGCTACAGAGCGGATGAGTGCGTACCCCACATTAAACAGCCTGCTACAGAGCGGATGAGTGCGTACCCCACATTAAACAGCCTGCTACAGACCGGATGAGTGCGTACCCCACATTAAACAGCCTGTACAGAGCGGATGAGTGCGTACCCCACATTAAACAGCCTGTACAGAGCGGATGAGTGCGTACCCCACATTAAACAGCCTGTACAGAGCGGATGAGTGCGTACCCCACATTAAACAGCCTGCTACAGAGCGGATGAGTGCGTACCCCACATTAAACAGCCTGTACAGAGCGGATGAGTCCATACCCCACATTAAACAGCCTGTACAGAGCGGATGAGTCCATACCCCACATTAAACAGCCTGTACAGAGCGGATGAGTCCATACCCCACATTAAACAGCCTGTACAGAGGAGATGAGTCCGTACCCCACATTAAACAGCCTGTACAGAGGAGATGAGTGCGTACCCCACATTAAACAGCCTGCTACAGAGCGGATGAGTGCGTACCCCACATTAAACAGCCTGCTACAGAGCGGATGAGTGCGTACCCCACATTAAACAGCCTGCTACAGAGCGGATGAGTGCGTACCCCACATTAAACAGCCTGTACAGAGGAGATGAGTCCATACCCCACATTAAACAGCCTGCTACAGAGGAGATGAGTGCGTACCCCACATTAAACAGCCTGCTACAGAGGAGATGAGTGCGTACCCCACATTAAACAGCCTGTACAGAGGAGATGAGTGCGTACCCCACATTAAACAGCCTGCTACAGAGGAGATGAGTGCGTACCCCACATTAAACAGCCTGCTACAGAGGAGATGAGTGCGTACCCCACATTAAACAGCCTGTACAGAGGAGATGAGTGCGTACCCCACATTAAACAGCCTGCTACAGAGGAGATGAGTGCGTACCCCACATTAAACAGCCTGCTACAGAGGAGATGAGTGCGTACCCCACATTAAACAGCCTGCTACAGAGGAGATGAGTCCATACCCCACATTAAACAGCCTGCTACAGAGCGGATGAGTGCGTACCACACATTAAACAGCCTGCAGACTCAGGGGATGAGTCTGCAGTTGAGTGACTGTTTGAACTTCATCAGCAGCTGCCCGGGATATCTTGACCACCCGCTTCCTTTCGGGACGTTTAAACAGTGATTTCTGAAGCTTGATACACAGACACGCTCCAAAATATTTAGTTCACACTGCAAATATTTGGGACCGTTTGCTAAATAATGAGACTTGAGTTTGCTCTTCTCGGAAAAAGAATCTGTAACCACCTCCCCCCGACTCATCTGAAAGGCCGCAGTGTGTAAACACAGTGTGTGCTCTCCCCATGTCCACTCTGTCTGCGCTTTAAAGAGATGAAATCACTGCGTGGGACAGTATCAGCGGCACAGAGTTTCATGTTAAGTGCAGACTTTTAAAGTCACACTGAGGTACAGCACAAACAATAATAAATAGACTAATGATAATTATAAGAACTACAATGCATAGCTATAATTATAGTTAAAATTGGACTATCAACTATGGCTGATTACAAAGCCTAATTGTGAGTATAACTGTAAACCGTAATGACCACTATAACCCGTAGTCGCTCTCAAGGGTGTAATTAAACAGGTTTTTTTTCCCTTCTGTAACCTGGCAGTGAATTCATCACAAGCAATCTCTCCATGTATGTAATGACCTGTTTAAAGCAGTGCTGATTTGATTTGATCTCATGTTTTTGTGAGAGCCTGGGCCCACCAACTGCTACTTTTCACACTGCAGAGGAAGACCTTCTCATGCAGTTTCAACCTCCTGAGACTCTGGGCCTCAAACAAGGCTTCCCTGAGCGCTACACAGCATTTCTCTGAACATAAGAGACAATTCGCTTAAGATGAAATAAAATAAATATTCAGAAACTATTCGCACACACACACACACACTCACCCACCCTACACACTCACACACGCACTTACACACACCCCACACAGACTCACACACACACACACACACTCACCCCACACCTCACACACTCACCCCACACCCCACACACACACTCACCCCCCACACACACAGACTCTCTCACACCCCACACACACACACAGTCTCACACAGTCTCACACCCTGGGCTGATGCGATCATCACCCACACTTGTGTGGTGATGAATTTCATTATTAAATATGAAAGTAATTAAACGGAACAGCAGATTTTTCTTCCACCTATAAATTAGTAATCCCCTGGGAGCGTGATGGAACATTCCGCCTCATTCCGTGCTGACGGACGCACATTCCAGAATCCCGAAGTGAGGAACACTCGGTGCTGATCCCCCTTTATCTCCCCCCATCCTGCCTCTCTCCCACATTACTGAGCAGGTTCTTAGAGTTCAACTACATTACTGTATCTCAGACCCCATCTTAGAGTGGAGCTACACTACTGTATCTCAGACCCCATCTTAAAGTGGAGCTACACTACTGTATCTCAGACCCCATCTTAGAGAGTGTTATGTGTGAAGCTGGAATAATAAAGTTGTGTCAGTCCTCGTGAGCTAATTTGTCTTTCAGCTGATCCCGTTATCAGCATAAACTCTGATTATTAAACACTGAACTCCACCGAAGAGCAGATGGATAAACAGGGCTGAAGAACAATCCGGGCTTTTGTAGAAGTGTAGTTTTGGAAAGGCACTGCTGCTCTTGGTGCTGTCCCAGCTGAGCTAGAAAAACAGCCCCACTCTGACAACCAATCAGAGGATGGGAGGACTGTGATCAGGGCAGGACTTGGCAAAAGGTGTAAGAAGTTAGCGTGTGATTTGGATGGGATTTCTGCGAATTCTACTGAAACCCTCTGTGCTGGGTTGTTTTGTGTACTTGCCTGGGCTGGGTGCTGCTCCCAGGGTGGTCAGGATGCACTGCAGTTTGGCCGTCTCCCATGGGGCCACACGTCTGCTGTCAGAGCGCACAGAGATGTTGAAAACAGGCCCTGCATTATGGACACACAGAGAGGTCAGAGGTCAAAGTGGAAGCAGGACCTGCATTATGGACACACAGAGGTCAGAGGTCAAAGTGGAAGCAGGACGTGCATTATGGACACACAGAGGTCAGAGGTCAAAGTGGAAGCAGGACGTGCATTATGGACACACACAGAGGTCAAAGTGGAAGCAGGACGTGCATTATGGACACACAGAGGTCAGAGGTCAAAGTGGAAGCAGGACGTGCATTATGGACACACAGAGGTCAGAGGTCAAAGTGGAAGCAGGACGTGCATTATGGACACACAGAGGTCAGAGGTCAAAGTGGAAGCAGGACGTGCATTATGGACACACAGAGAGGTCAGAGGTCAAAGTGGAAGCAGGACCTGCATTATGGACACACAGAGGTCAGAGGTCAAAGTGGAAGCAGGACGTGCATTATGGACACAGAGGTCCGAGCTCATTCAGCCTCATTAATCTCATTAAATGTTGGTGATTTATAATTATGAGATCAAAGCTAGAATGTAGATGCAGAGGGAGAGGAGCCTGAAAGAGTGCTGATCATGACTGATGTATTGAAAATCAAACTCCAGATGCACGCATGCACGCAAAAAATTAGGACACCCCGTTAAATATTCAGTTATTCATTAAGAAATGATCACATATCGATGTCTAATCTTGTTTTTATTTATGTCTGGAAAAGAAAATGATCTAATTGCAGGTAAACAACAAAAATGAACCTTGTTTTACTCATTAAACAAAAGACATCAACATAAATGCATATTCTAACTGAGGAAAAAGCTAGGACACCCTACCCCCTAATACCTAGTGTTACCCCCTTTGCCTGAAATAACTTCAGTGAGACGCTTCTTGTAACCCTCTACCAGTCTCTGACATCGGTCTGAGGAAAGTTTACCCCACTCCTCAACGCAGAATTCTTTAACCTGTGAGATGTTTGAGGGGTTTCTTCCATGTACATCCCGTTTCAAGTCACCCCACAGCATCTCAATGGGATTAAGATCCAAACATGTCCTCTGTTCTGGTGTCCAAATTATTCAATTTTAGACTCATCTGTCCAAAGAACATTATTCCAGAAGTCCTGGTCGTTGTCCATGTTCTCTCTGGTAGACTTCAGTCTGGCCTTAATGTTTCTCTTGGAGAGTAAAGGTTTCCTCCTTGCACACCTCCCATGGAAGTTAAACTTGAGCAGTCTCTTTCTGAGTGTAGAGGCATGCACTTTCACATCAACAGTCGCCAGAGCCTGCTGTAGGTCCCGTGATGACATTTTAGGGGTTTTGGAGACTTCTTTTAGCATCTTGCGGTCTGCTCACGGGGTCAACGTGCTTGGACGGCCAGACCTGGGCTTGTTGGCAGTTGTTTTGAATGTCCTCCACTTGTAGACTATTTTCCAGACAGTGGAATGGCTGATTTCAAAATCTTTTGAGATCTTTTTAAATCCCTTATCAGACTCATAAGCTGCTACAATCTTCTTTCTGAAGGCCTCAGACAGGTCTTTCGATCTCACCATGGTGTTCACTCTCACGTCAACAGTTAGGAGCACACCAAACTAAATGTCTGAGTTTAAATAGGGCAAGCCTCCTTCTAAATGCTGAGTAACAATGTTCTAATCATGTGCACCTGATGTGATACACCTGTGTGTGATTTCAGCCATTTTAGGTGCGAAAAAATGTGGGGGTGTCCTAATTTATTCCTCACCAGAAATTGCATTTTTATTTTATTACATTTTACAGAAAGTTTTAAAAAGGATTTTCTTCAGTTTTACTTGTTTAGTCATATTACTTAAATCTCTGTTTTGTTAAAATTGATATTAAATATCCATATGTCTAAAAATATTTAAAAAACACACAATTTTCCATAGGGTGTCCTAACTGTACACACACTATACATACATATGCGTGCACACACACATGCACACGCACACACACACACATACACGCATACATGCGCACACACACACACGCATACATGCGCACACACACACACACACACGCATACATGCGCACACACACGCGCACACACACACACACACACACACACACACACACACTGAATGCATTATTACTGGGACACTTAATAGTGTGGGCTGTACGGGTCACTGCTAATGCTAATGCTAATGCAGCTAAAATCATAACCGACAGAATCCATTATCTGAGCTGATGGACATCATGAGCAATCTCACAATGTGGGTCACAGCTGAGGCTAATGCAGCGGAGCCCAGGAGAGTGTGTGTGTGTGTGTGTGTGTGTGTGAGTGTGTGAGTGTGAGTGTGTGTGTGTGTGTGAGTGTGTGAGTGTGTGAGTGTGAGTGTGAGTGTGAGTGTGTGTGTGTGTGTGTGTGTGTGTGTGTGTGTGTGTGTGTGTGTGTGTGTGTGTGTGTGAGTGTGTGAGTGTGTGAGTGTGTGAGTGTGTGAGTGTGTGAGTGTGTACCGTAATCCCAACCCTTTCTCACCGGATGACGGAACACACACCTTTACCTGGGCCTCACTGTCACCTGAGTAAGAGCAGTGTAATCTCACATTCACGTCCGAGGCATTGAGCTGAGGCTCCAGAGCAAATGACAGGAGAGACGTGCTGATCACTGACATGCACTGTGAACTGCTCGTGCCACGAGGGACAGCTGGCCATTCAAGCAGCAGCACATGAAGTTACAGACAATATAAAACCATAACTAAAACATCAAGCCATATCACCAAAGCAAGTATGAAAGAGCATGACAGAGGAGAGGAGAGAGCAAAAGAAACACAGAAACATGAGTAAATGGTGAAAAACCTTCATTTAGCGCACTCTCTTTTTTTTTTTAATCCAAGGTGACTTCCAGTTGATTAGACTAAGCAGAGGACAATCCCCCCTGGAGCAGTGCAGGGTTAAGGGCCTCGCTCCAGGGCCCAGCGGCTGTGTGGATCTTACTGTAGCTACACCTGAGCCACCAGCCTCCGGGCCCCAGACAGGTACCTTTGTCAGCGAAGGCGACGGGCACTCTGTTGGACTGGCCGCTGACACTGCGGGTCCAGGTCTGGGCCGGGTCGCGGGTCCAGGCGGTGACGGTGCAGGAGTAGAACCCGCGGTCGCCCCGCTGGGCCTGGTACAGCCGGAAGCGGAACTCCTTGGCGCTGGTCCTCTCCAGAACCACCCGGTCCAACTCGCTCCACTCCTCCAGCCCCAGCACGGAGTCCGGGCCCAGGGACAGCACCCTGCGCGTCCGCCCGCCCACCCGCTCCTCCACCTGGATCAGAACCGAGTACCCCGGGTTCCGCAGGTTCTGCCCCGTCACCTGGCAGCTCATCTCAAACGTCCCGCCTGCTGAGGTCACCTCTCTCAGCCTCCGAGCCGCTACGCTAACCCGCGGCGCTAACAGGGAGAGAGAGCGAGGGAGAGAGAGATTACTGAAGGAATTTAACACTCAAACCCATTTACTCACACATAGACACACACACGTTCACACTCAAACATGTTTGTCACTCTCCAGAAAACACCAAATGGGAGAGCCATCCATGTAAATTCAAAAATAAGTTAAAAATAATGATGCAAAATAATGGGATATGGTTGGATGCCTCATGAGCAGCCCTGAAGGTCTTCCACATCCACAACAAGAGTGAGCGCACACAGCGCTGTTTACACGGGACCCTGCGTGTCAGGGCCAGAGCAGGAGGTGTGAGAGGCTCAAGCCCAGCTCTGAGCCACAGAGACACACGACTCATCAGAGACATGGGCTTCAGCTATTACCTGGTCTAATTAATCAGATACCAAGAATCAGGTCTGTTAATTAGGGCATAAAACTGTGATAAAACTAGCATACAATCAGTATGCATTGAAATATTCTGAAGAACACACACACCCACCAACACTAGACACATCTCAAACACACACACACACACACTCCCTCTCCCTCTCTCTCTCACACACACACACACACACACACACACGCACACAGAGGGTGAATCAGCCCTAAATCCCTGCATTAGGGGGGGGCCATACTTTTGGCGGTCCAGAAGACGTTGAGCGGTTCAGAGTGCACCTCCGGGCCCTTCTCCCAGCCCGGGGGGGCGGGGCTCCAGACGGCCATGGCGCAGGAGTACGCCCCCATGTCTGTGTCGTGTGTGTGGAGGAGGCGGAGCCTGAAGGTGCTGGGGGCGGAGCGGTACAGGACCAGCTCCCCGTTCCCCAGGCGGTCCTCGTACCCCTGGCCCGCCTGCTGGGTCCCCTCCGCATCCAGCGTTGCCATGACACTGCCGCTCCCCGCGGCGATGACGTCACCGGGCGTGGCCTCCGCGTAGAGCCAGGACACGCCCAGCCGGGCGGCGCCCAGCCCGGACACGCCCCTCACCTGGCACTCCAGCTCCGTGGGGTCCCCCGAAAACTGGGGGGTCTCCTTATCCAGCAGTAGCACCTTAAAGACAGGGTCTGAGAGAGGGGGGGAGAGAGAGGGGCAGACAGGGAGGGATGAGGGAGGAAGGAGAGAGGAAGGAGGAAGGAGAGGGGGAGAGGGGGAGAGGTGGGGTGAGTGTGTTTGTGTGTAAGCAGCAGAGAGAGACATGAGAGAGAAGTTCAAACACAGAGTGACACAGAGACAGAGAGACAGAGAGACAGACAGACAGACAGAGAGACACACAGAGACAGTGACACACAGAGACCGAGACAGAGAGACAGAGTGACACACAGAGACAGAGTGACACACAGAGACAGAGTGACACACAGAGACAGAGTGACACACAGAGACAGAGTGACACGCAGACCTTATGCCCTGGGCAGATGAAGCAGAGCCCCCCGGGCCCAGAGAACAGACCCCAGCATTGCCCTGTTTCTGCTGTCTGGCAGCTCTGTTCTGCACAGAGTCTCCATAGGGAGCTGACACACACAGCCTGGCATCTCCTAGCCCACCTGCACACCTGGGATTTTACCTGAAAGGACCCCACCCTGCCCCAAAACCCCACCCTGCTATGGGGACAATACCCCCCCCCCCCCCCCCCCCCCATGGAGGGACGGGCTCCAGTGGAATGCGATCGGTGTGGATGGGGCCCTGTGTTACCATGGAAACCACAGGCTGGGTAAAGCGCACTGGACAGGTGTACATTGTGAAGAACACAAAGCGAGAGAGAGAAAGAGAAGAGCAATAGAGAGATAAAAGGAGAGAGAGTTGTCTGCAGGTGCCGTCCGGAGCAAGATGATCCAGCACAAGGGGGGGAGAGGGGCCTTATGACTCAGAGATAAAACAGCCAATCAGAGAAGGTGGGGCTACGACCCGTTTCACAAACCCTGCTCTCTGACTCTGATGTCTCTAGGTCAAAGGTCAGCTGGTTTACAGGTTTACAGTGTAGTGGAAGGGGAGGGAAGTAATGTAACACACTAATACAGGTGTTGCAGTGGGGAAGGGAAATCATGTAACACACTAATACAGGTGTTGTATATGAGTGTGTGTTGTATATGAGTGTGTGTTAGTGTGTGTTGTATATGAGTGTGTGTTGTATATGAGTGCGTGTTGTATATGTGTGTTGTATATGAGTGTGTGTTGTATCTGAGTGTGTGTTGTATCTGAGTGTGTGTTGTATATGAGTGTGTGTTGTATATGAGTGTGTGTTGTACTGACACTCTCGGGTGACTGAATGGTGAAAGCATAAGAGAGGCATAATTCCACATTAAAATAAGAGGTTAAAATGTGTAATGATGATCGTACACTGTTTGCCTGGGGTTGTAAAAGAACGTATGAATGGTAAAACCGTGTTGTTCAGATATACCGGTTTGGCTACATGTTTTGGATGATGCAGGTTTAATCCTGTAACATAAACAGGTTAAGTGTCTGTCTGGCAAGCTGTCCGATGCCAGTTGTGACACAGACCTGAAACTATTTTTCACATCACATCCCAGGCGCAGGCATCAGGAGCCGGAACTGCGGCCATCCCCTTACCCCAACCCTGAACACTCTTCATCGGTCAAAATGGTTCAATCTGGGAGATTTCACACTTTTCACACCTACCATAGAGGGCTATGTAAAGAACTAAACAGGTTTCACCAATGAAGACAAGCCACAGGACCAACAGACTTCCAGACACCTGACGTAGATATACAGTAACTAAATCAGTCACAGCCCAGAATTCCATCTGCAGTCAACCAGCTTAATAGTTTATTTATTAGCCCGAGAGGACCGTTAGAAATGAAGAATCTCGCACCACTATCAGACTGTAACAGAGTTAATAACCACTCAGATATTTTGGTTCCGTTCAGTCCTCCCTAGCAAGGCTGCATGTAGTAACCAGGAAGGTCTAGTTATTCATTACCAAAGAGTTCATTAAACTTTTAGCCCTTAGCCCTTAGCCATTAGCCATTAGCCTTCAACCTTTAGCTCTTAGCCATTAGCTGTTAGCCCATAGCCTAAAGCCATTAGTCTTTAACCTTTAGCTCATGACCATTAGCCTTCAACCATTAGTGCTTAGCCATTAGCCATTAGCCCATAGCCTTTAGCCCTTAGGCCCTGTACAGAGCTCCTCTGGTCTGCTGTGCCATGAAGGGAAAGCAGGAAGTCTGTGGTAATGACGAGGTGAGCAGAGCGCCCTCAGGGATGTAGCCACAACCATTGGACTTCAGACAGAGGACTGACCTCTGACCTGGAAGAAGTTCATTCAATAAACACCCTGACACTTTAAACAGTCTGTTAAAGTTGGGGAACACGTGTTAAAAAAAAACAGGCCAGCAGCTTAACCTATGACAACTGTAATTTTTCTGTTATTCTTGTACACTGAATCGGGGAGGGAGGGTGTCGGAGTTGTTGGGTGTTGGTTTGTTGGAGGCTAACGTTAGCTGGCACTCACCTTTCACTGTGACCAGAACCCGGACTGGATGGGAGGAGTTCTGGGCGGCCTGGTACCAGTCCCCTGTGGTGCGGTGGATCCAGGCCCGGACGCGGCAGGAGTAGAGTCCGCTGTCTGACCGGGCCAGCCCCCGCACCAGCAGCTGGAACGCTCCGGGCTCCACACGTGTGAGTCCCACCGGCCGCCCCGCCCCCTTCACCACCCCGTCCCGCCCGACCTGGGCCAGGACCCGCGGCTCTGCGGGGGCGGGGCTGGCCCCCGGGGCGCTGCTCAGCAACCACGTGACCTCCAGGCGCAGGGAGCGTGGGTAGTCAACGGCAACGGAGCACGTCAGATTCAAGGTGTCGCCCACGGCGAGAGTGATGTCATCATCTTCTCCCACGGAGACGGCGAGCGACTGAGCTGTAACGAGATCGAGATCAACACGGACTATCCCAAAACCAGGAGAGTTTTACCACCGAGTGATCAACACGGACTATCCCAAAACCAGGAGAGTTTTACCACTGAGTGATCAACACGGACTATCCAAAAACCAGGAGAGTTTTACCACTGAGTGATCAACATGGACTATCCAAAAACCAGGAGAGTTTTACCACTGAGTGATCAACATGGACTATCCAAAAACCAGGAGAGTTTTACCACTGAGTGATCAACATGGACTATCCAAAAACCAGGAGAGTTTTACCACTGAGTGATCAGCACAGACTATCACACCCAGACTATCACACCACCCCAGAAAATTTACCGCAGATAAGAGCCTAGATTTAGATCATTCTCTAATATCTGCTGTGCCCATAGGGCATAAAGTTTAGCTGCCACAGCACCATAAAGACCAGCTGCCCTTTGAGAGGGGTGAGTGAAGGCTAATCGCACTTCTGAGATCGAGAGCAGATGACATTTTTGGGATTTTTGTTGGTCACTGCAGGAGTTACAGATACGGGCCAGAAACAGAAAGTCCCCGTTCCGGAATCTTCCGATTCAGAGTGATTCTTCTGCAGCTGTCTGGCCTCTGTCAACAAGCAGGATTTAACCAGAGGGCAAAGGGCAAAGGGCAAAGGTCATAGTCTCATCACTTCTTCATGTCTCCTCTGCTCTGTCTCTCTCTCTCTCCGTTTGTCTCGGAATTTTAATTAAAACTTGCGTGCTGACGAAGAACGGCTCTATGGAAACTGTAGCAGTATCCAAGACAACCAGAAGTCAAACAGGACCTCTATATCATTTGACGACCCAGAGAGAGGGAGAGGGAGAGGACAAGTCTGCAAGAAAACAATGGTTGGAGATGTGTGCAGTGGGGATGGGTGCGGTGGGGTTGGGGGTAGATTCCAAGTAGAAGGTTGTTTTAGCCAAATTTCACCAACAGAATTACAATTGTGTTCATATAAATAGCAGTGCGTTTAAAAAAAGCGAAGAAAGTGAAAATATTCTTTAATAGCTTTTAGTTCCATATTTCAAATGTAGTGAAAACATTACACATCCATTTCCAATTCAAATCATTAACAAATTTTATCAAGTCTGCGTTATTCTTTTACAGGAAGCAAAGAAAAGGGATATTAATCCGTAAAAAAAATGGCAGTGTCAACATTTTTCTCTTCAAATTCAAATACTTACTGTATAAACTGAAGAATTTTTCAAAATGTTACTTTAAATTGCTGAACTAATATTTTGTTGCATAACCCATATTTTTGATAACTGCTGCACATCTGGTTTGCATCAAGTCAACCAACTTCTGGCACCTAGAAACAGGTATTTCAGCCCAGGATTAACTAAACTACTTTTTTAAATTTTGCTCCAGAAACTGCATTTTTAATGTCACCCCACAAGTTCTCTATGGGGATGAGGTCAGGGATTGAGCTGGCCACTCCATTACCTCAATCCTTTTTGTCTGGAACCAAGATGTTGCTTGCTTACTCGTGTGTTTGGGGTTGTTTTCTTGTTGAAACACCCATTTCAGGGGCATTTCCTCTTCGGCATATGGCAACATAATCTCTTCAAGTATTTTTATGTATTTAAGCTGATCCATGATCCCTGGCATACAAACCCAACACCGTAGTATGAAAAACATCCCCATCTCATGATTTGTAGACCACCATGCTTCACTGTCTTCACAGTGTACTGTGGATTAAATTCAGTACCCGGGGGTCGTCTGATGTACTGTCAACGACCACTAGACCCGGAAAGAACAATTTTACTCTCATCAATCCACACAATGTTACGCCATTTCTCTTTGGGCCAATCGATGTGGTCCTTGGCAAATTTTAACCGATTCTGCACCTGCTGTTTTTTCAACAATGGTGCTTTACGGGGGCTTCTTGCTGATAGCTTTGCTTCGATCAAACGTCTTCTGACTGTAACAGCACTTACAGGTAATTGTAGATTATCTTTGATCTTTCTGGAGCTGATGAATGGCTGAATCTTTGCCATTCTGACTATTCTTCAATCCGTTTTAACAGTAGTTGCTTGTTTTCTTCCGTGTGTTTCGGGTTTTTGTTGCCATTTTAAAGCATTTGAGAGAATTTTAGCTGAGCATCCTATAATTTGCTGCACTTCTTTATACGTTTTCCCCTCTCCAATCAACTTTTTAATCAAATGACGTTGTTCCTCCGAACAATGTTTGGAACAGCCCACTGTACTTAGCAATTCAGAAGGAAATATATTTTATAACAATGTGTGAAACATTTGCTTCCCTTCTTCCTTAATAAAGGACACTAAATGACACCTGTTTTTTCACAGAATAAATTAATTCTCTAATTAAAATCCACTATTATTCCTAACACACCCCTTTCAATAAATGAGTCAATTACTCCGAACAAGCAGCGTGCATGTCATGACATTATTTGCCATGCAGAAATATCACTACTACTAATAACAGTGGTTCATCAGGTTACTGATTTTGTACTACTATTTTCTTGAACACAACTGTATCTATAGCTTTAAAATGGATGAACAACATAAGAGACCTGGAACTGCCCTGCTGCTCACACCAACATCTCCCAGGCCTCCACACATTGGTTTTGATTGGTCAGCTGCCTTTTTTTTTTTTGTTTGGGAGATGGAGACTGGTTCAAGTCCCCGGTGGGCACACAGGGATACTGACCTGTATCTGGAGAGGTGAAGTCAGTGCCTAAATGGAAAAAGAACTCCACGTTGGGCCCTAGTGTGGGGTTGCTCAAGGCCACTACACATACATACACACACACACACACTATGTCATCCTGCTACACCGGGGCTTGAGCCACCAGGGCTCCAGGTCCTGCCTTATCAACAAGGCTAAGGAACTCAGAAGCAGGGTTTCCTTACCTGTGGGCGTGACCTGCACCTCCCCCATCTCCGCGCTCCTCTCCAGGATCTGCTGCCAGGCTCCGCCCGCCTCGCGAGACCACTCCCCGGCGGTGCAGGTGTACACGCCCCCGTCGCCTGGCGACGCCTGGGTCAGCACCAGGCCGTAGACCCCGCCCCCCGGCAGGTCCAATCGCAGCTCTCCGTCGGTGTATCGCTGGGCGTAGCCGGGCCCCACGGCCACGCCCCCATCTGGCCCGAACGACAGCACGTCCTCAGGCCCCGTCTCCCTGGCCACAGACCAGCTGACGGACAGGTGGGTGTAGGCCTGGGGGAGGACGTCCCGGGTGGCATTGCAGTGCAGCTCCAAGGCCCCGCCCTCTGGCACCACCGCCGGGGGGGGAGAGGGGTCCACCTGCAGGCTGTCCGGGATCACTGCAGGGAACAAACCAAAACACCATCAATGTGGGCTTTCTAGTTTACCTACCGAGTTTAATATGTGAACTGTTACCATCTTAACCTAGAGGCCAGTGGAGAATGGGCACGCTCCTATAGCAGAGTTCCTCCTGAGATGTCTTCCCATCAGGGAGTTTTTTCTCGCCACTAGGGAGTCCTAGACTTCATATGCTAGTTGGATCAGGCCTAGTATTTCCCATTTTTCTTCCCTCCTGTTTCTCTGTAAAGTGTCTATTGGGACTGTCTGCTGTGAGAAGCGCTATACAAATAAAATGTGATTGAATTGAATTGGAATTATACGAGTGCAAACTCAAATCAAATAACGGATAGTCATCACTTCTGATTGCAGATCAATGGCTACTCAAACCACACCCCCCTGGAGGCACTGGACACAATAGGAGGGTCAGGGCTGATACTACAGGTGTAAGGTGTTAATGTGTGAATGAGTCTCAGGGCTGATACTACAGCTCTCTCGCTCCCTCTCCCTCTCCCTCTCCCTCTCCTTGATGGTTCTCTCACTTTCTCCGGGGTGTGACATACAACAACAACCCTACTACTAACCCTAACCCTATAATATATATAACCCGAGCTATACTGCTGCACACTGCCCATACATGGGATAGAGGTGTAGGGCCCCACCGATGAGTCTGACGTCAGCCTCGTAGTTGCCCTGGAAGACGGCGTCGGTGCTGGGGGTGCTGCAGCGGAAGGCGGTGCTGTCGGCCGGCCTGAGGCGGCCAATCAGGAGCGCCACACTCGCCGGGCCCCGCCTCTCCACTGTGATGTCACCGCTGTCCACGCGGCCCTGCAGGGATTGGTCGGCGAATCTCAGGTCGAAGGTGGAGATGACCTGCAGCCACCTGTCGTCCCGGAGGACCTTCCAGTCAAAGTCCTGCTCCGTGGGGCCCTCGTACTCCCGCACACTGCAGCCCAGCGCTGCAGCCTGGCCCTCCACTCGCACCAGGGGCCCCTGTGACACCGTCACCACCCGGCCCCCAGCCCGCCCTGCAACACACACACACACACACGCATGTGAACAAACACACGTGAACACACACACACACGCACGCACACGCACACGCACACACGCACGCATGTGAACAAACACACACACACACGCACGCATGTGAACAAACACACACGCACGCATGTGAACAAACACACACACACACACACGCACGCATGTGAACAAACACACACACACACACACACACACGCACGCATGTGAACAAACACACACACACACGCACGCATGTGAACAAACACACACACACACGCATGTGAACAAACACACACACACACACACACGCACGCATGTGAACAAACACACACACACACACACACACACACGCATGTGAACAAACACACACACACACACACACGCACGCATGTGAACAAACACACGTGAACACACACACACACACACACACACACGCACGCACACGCATGTGAACAAACACACACACACACGCACGCATGTGAACAAACACACACACACACGCATGTGAACAAACACACACACACACACACGCACGCATGTGAACAAACACACACACACACACACACACACACACACACACACGCATGTGAACAAACACACACACACACACACACACACACACGCACGCATGTGAACAAACACACACACACACGCACGCATGTGAACACACACATGAACACACACACACACACACGCACGCACACACACGCATGTGAACAAACACACGTCAACACACACACACACGCATGCACACGTATGTGAACAAACACACACACACACACGCACAATCATGAAAACACACCGGACCCAAGACGGCCTTCCCTGGTCTAAGCAGAGTACTGTACTATACTGTACTTTACTGTGAACGTCTGATCTGCAGGCAGACAGGCCAGGGGAACCCATCACCCACACCTCTACAGCCTCTCAAAAGGCTCGTCACAGTCTGAGGTTGGTGTAGTGTCCAACATTATATTTAAAACATATGAAAAGTGCCAGTTTTAAAATATTTTTGTGCCATTTTTTTATTGCACTCAGAAACCACTTTATTAGGTTGGCCTTACACTCCCTTGTTAATGCAAATGTATTATCAGCCAATCATGTGGCAGCAACTCAATGCATGAAAACATGCAGATATGGTAAAGATGTTCAACATTGTTGTTCAGACCAACCATCAGAATTGGGAAGAAATGTAAGCTAAGGGACCATGGGAATTACTGGTGGCAGCAACTCCAATAAGCACACATTACACCTACAATAAGCACACATTACACCTACAATAAGCACACATTACACCTACAATAAGCACACATTACACCTACAATAAGCACACATTACACCTACAATAAGCACACATTACACCTACAATAAGCACACATTACACCACACACACTACACCACACACATTACACACACACATTACACCACACACATTACACACACACACTACACCACACACATTACACACACACACTACACCACACACATTATACCACACACACACTATACCACACACATTACACACACACACATTACACCACACACACTACACCAAACACACATTACACACACACATTACACCACACACATTACACCAGTGGTACGCAGAACAGCACACATTATACCACACACACACTACACCACACACATTACACACACACACATTACACACACACATTATTCCACACACACACTACACCACACACACATTACACCACACACATTACACCACACACATTACTCCACACACATTACAACACACACATTACACCACACACATTATACCAGTGGTACGCAGAACAGCACACATTACACCAGTGATACGCAGAACATGCATGTCAAGCCCCAAAGTGGATAGGCTACAGCAGCAGAAGACCAATAAGTCCTTTTTTTTCTGATCGACCCCCACCCTACGAGATCAATAACATAATGGATTGTTGGTTTATTACAAACCAGAATCCCTGAGGTGGGCAAGAGATCTCACATCTGCATTTGCACACATCATGCCGGCTTTATGGCAGCGTAAGGCCCGTCCAACCATAACTAAAAAAATATGTCCTTTTAAAAGTCGTTCTAACTGCAGTGGATGGAGGAGTCTAAACCGAATGAATGATAGAAACGCTGATCAATCAAAATCTATCAGAATTTCCTGGGTGTTGCGTAGAAAAAAAGGCAGATGACGTTCCAGAACGTGAACATTCACAGGTGTGTTACAGCTGCAGGTGTAGTTGTTGGTGTGCGTGGGGTTTCAGGGCATGCGTGGGGTATGTGTGGGCTGTCAGGGCATGTGTGGGGTTTCAGGGCATGCGTGGGGTATGTGTGGGGTTTCATCGCAGCATCATTCTGTGCTTCACAAAACTGCTTTAAGAGCCGTGCAGTGAGCTTTAAGAGCCGTGCAGTGAGCTTTAAGAGCCGTGCAGTGAGCTTTAAGAGCCGTGCAGTGTGCTTTAAGAGCCGTGCAGTGACAGCTCTAAGAGCCGTGCAGTGAGCTTTAAGAGCCGTGCAGTGAGCTCTAAGAGCCGTGCAGTGAGCTCTAAGAGCCGTGCAGTGTGCTTTAAGAGCCGTGCAGTGAGCTTTAAGAGCCGTGCAGTGAGCTTTAAGAGCCGTGCAGTGAGCTTCAAGAGCCGTGCAGTGAGCTTCAAGAGCCGTGCAGTGAGCTTCAAGAGCCGTGCAGTGAGCTTCAAGAGCCGTGCAGTGAGCTTCAAGAGCCGTGCAGTGAGCTTCAAGAGCCGTGCAGTGAGCTTCAAGAGCCGTGCAGTGAGCTTCAAGAGCCGTGCAGTGAGCTCTAAGAGCCGTGCAGTGAGCTCTAAGAGCCGTGCAGTGAGCTCTAAGAGCCGTGCAGTGAGCTCTAAGAGCCGTGCAGTGAGCTCTAAGAGCCGTGCAGTGAGCTCTAAGAGCCGTGCAGTGAGCTCTAAGAGCCGTGCAGTGAGCTCTAAGAGCCGTGCAGTGAGCTCTAAGAGCCGTGCAGTGAGCTTCAAGAGCCGTGCAGTGAGCTTCAAGAGCCGTGCAGTGAGCTTCAAGAGCCGTGCAGTGAGCTTCAAGAGCCGTGCAGTGAGCTTCAAGAGCCGTGCAGTGAGCTTCAAGAGCCGTGCAGTGAGCTTCAAGAGCCGTGCAGTGAGCTTCAAGAGCCGTGCAGTGAGCTTCAAGAGCCGTGCAGTGAGCTTCAAGAGCCGTGCAGTGAGCTTCAAGAGCCGTGCAGTGAGCTTCAAGAGCCGTGCAGTGAGCTCTAAGAGCCGTGCAGTGAGCTCTAAGAGCCGTGCAGTGAGCTCTAAGAGCCGTGCAGTGAGCTCTAAGAGCCGTGCAGTGAGCTCTAAGAGCCGTGCAGTGAGCTCTAAGAGCCGTGCAGTGAGCTCTAAGAGCCGTGCAGTGAGCTCTAAGAGCCGTGCAGTGAGCTTTCAGAGCCGTGCAGTGAGCTTTCAGAGCCGTGCAGTGAGCTTCAAGAGCCGTGCAGTGAGCTTCAAGAGCCGTGCAGTGAGCTTCAAGAGCCGTGCAGTGAGCTTTAAGAGCAGTGCAGTGAGCTTTAAGAGCTGTGCAGTGACAGCAGACCGCTGCACATGGTAGACTACAGTAATGCTCTGTGAGTAAATAGCCATGTGCAGCGGTCTGCTGTCACTGTACTCACAGAGCATCGCCTGAACAGACCCAGCCCAAGGATTACTGACAGGCTGACTCAACAAGAACAATAATTTACAGAAGTCTATTGTTCCAGAGATCCCAGCATTACTGTAGTCTATTGTGCCCGTCTCAACATGAGGAACACCATTTAGGGTGTTATGACAACCTATTCCGCCAAATCTCACCCACCCCCACCCCCACCCCCACCCCAAGCAGCTATTCTTACATCTTTCCCTTTTTTCTCCCAGTCTGGCAGCCGACTGTACCCCATCTAATCCAATTAGTGTTCGTGTTAGATACACCGCCCACACCCCGTCCCTCAGCGGCCCGAAGGAGAACGACATGCCTTCTTCAAGCCGTCTCGTCTCATGCTCGTGACCGTGATTCCGAGGCGCTGACCCTGCCAAGTATGCTGCTCCACATGAGCCGGCCAAACTTGGCTTTTGGCAGGACCGGGAAACGAACCCCAGTCCTCGCCGTGCAACTGCAGTGAACTGCAACCGCAAGTCCGCTGCATCTTAGTCTGTTGCACCTATTATTATTATCATCCACCCATCCACCCATCCATCCATCCATCCATCCATCCATTATCTGAACCCGCTTATCCTGAACAGGGTCGCAGGGGGGCTGGAGCCTATCCCAGCATACATTGGGTGAAAGGCAGGAATACACCCTGGACAGGTCGCCAGTCCATCGCAGGGCACACACACCATTCACTCACACACTCATACCTATGGGCAATTTAGACTCTCCAATCAGCCTAACCTGCATGTCTTTGGACTGTGGGAGGAAACCGGAGTACCCGGAGGAAACCCACACAAACATGGGGAGAACATGCAAACTCCGCACAGAGAGGCCCCGGCCAACGGGGATTCGAACCCAGGACCTCCTTGCTGTGAGGCGCAAGTGCTACCCACTGCACCATCCGTGCCGCCTATTATTATTAATTATTATTATTATTATTATTATTATTATTATTATTTATTTATTATTATTATTACGGCATGGATGGTGCAGTCGGTAGCACTGCCGCCTCACAGCAAGGAGGTCCTGGGTTTGAATCCCGGCCCTGGGTTCGATGGACGGACAATATCTGTTTGCTCAGCACATTCCCGAATCCTCAGGGAATGACGAGACTGAATTCACATTCTGGCTCCTCGGCCGCTCAGTCCAGCACACACACGCACACGCACACGCGCACACACTGAGCCCAGAGCATTCAGCATTCTATCACAGGCTCCTTACCATGAGCAGCCCCTGACCCAAACACACACGTGAACGCACACACTCACACACACACTCACACATACGTCCAGGAGGACCTCTTCCAGTTCAGAAATGTGATCATTTCACAGTGTCCTAGTTTCAGCTCTGGTGTCAGATCCCAGCGTGACCATAACTGTGGTGGAGCCAAACCAGCGTACAATATAGCAACTCACACGCACACGCACACGCACACGCACACGCACACGCACACACACGCACACACGCACACACGCACACTCGCACACTCGCACTCTCACACACACAGACACACACACATACACACACACTCACACATGCTCATACACACACACACTCACACACACTCTCTCACACACTGACATACACACTCACACATTCACACACGCACACACACACACACACACACACACACACACACACACACATACTCACACACACACATACACACACTCTCACACACACTTACATACACATGCACACACACACACACGCACAGAATTTCCCCCTCTCAATTTCTGAATCCTGTCAGAATGACACACCAGGTAAAACACTGAGCGTGTGACCTTTGGAAGTGGAAGTGTGGAGTGAAAAACCGGCTCTACCTGTGGTTCTAATTGCAGGTGTCTGCAGGTGTGCAGAGAGCCATGTCTGTACAGAACTCACCTGTCACGACCCACAACTCTCCACACGCCCACAAACAGGCTCTGAACAGCACCTGCAGCTCCCATGCCTCCAATGAGCTGCAGAACTACTGTCGAGCAATGAAGACTGCTGGTTCACATGTGTTTCTGTGATTGATTGATTGATTGATTGATTGATTGATTTTATTCGATAATCATCAGAAAAAATAATCATTAATAGTAAAATCAGTAATCTTAAAATACTATCAAGGATAGCAAAAGCGAGCTTGAAAACGTATTAGAGTTCCGTTCTGTAGATTTATAAGACTTGGCGTCAGGTTGTCAACGTGCATAAAGATGATCAATACTGTTTAAACATACGGTTGTTGCGCCGTCTCAGCAGTAAATGAAAAACAACCAGGAATGAAAAACGACAGGAATCCTTATCCGCGTGAGGAATGCGGTGACACGGCCATCGCTATTGACCGGTTTAAATAAAGAATTATTGTCAACGACGACGAAGATTCGGAGTGTAGACGTCGATTACATAAATCAAACATAATAATAATAATTATTATAATAAATGTTATTGTTATTATTATTATTATTATTATTATTATTATTATTATTAGTAGTAGTAGTAGTAGTAGTAGTAGTGTTAGTACTAGTATTAATATTATTATTATATAAATAATCATTATCATAATAGAAGAAAAAAAAACTTACCGGACGTTAAAATAAAAATGAAGAAAGTGAAAAGTGCGCTCCTCATTTTTCCAGAGCCAAACCCTGCTCTCTGTATATCCTTTGGGAATGAGGCCATTTACAAAAAATTTTAAATCCAAAATACCAGTCGGAGTTCTATGAACCCAAGACGCAATTTCCTTGGCAGGAGTTGGCCGTTTAAAAGGCCCTGTCTGGCCCGCCTGTGTTGTGGGTCATTGTGGTGGAGTCGGTCATTCACAGCGAAACTGCACGCGCACGACTGGCCGGGGCCGGAAGTGTTTCCATTCTTTCGGGAGAGGGGCGGAGTTGCAGCGGCAGGTAGATGCGGAAGGTGGACTGGAGCAGAACACCTGAACATTAGCCACGCCCACGCGCACACACACACACAGGAGTGCGCAGATTTTTCCTGCGCACCTGTCACTCTCTTTGGAAGTCCTCCGCCTCAGTTCCGAGGAAAAGTAAAAGATACTTCTCTACTTCCTTATCAGCTGCAGGCAGTTAGTGCATGTATGTTTGCATAAGCGCGCGTGTGTGTGTGTGTGTGTGTGTGTGTGTGTGTGTGTGTGTGTGTGTGTGTGTGTGTGTGAGAGAGAGAGAATGCTAACTAGGTAGCTTTTCTAAATGCTAACGTCGGGACTGTAGGGTGAAGACGCTAAAATCTCCCAAACTGCAACCGCTGCGTCTCCTTTTAAGGAAGCAAAGTACCGTTGCATTTATCGTGTTTTAGAGTGTAAATTGTAAATCTAAGCAAACGGTAGTATGCAACAGATATCGCCACCATCCTCCAACATCATCTCCATCCATATGATTTACGATTTAAAAAAGGAACTATTCCACTTAAACCGGTATGATGGGAAAAATAGAATGTCGTCGCCACCTAGTGTTGAAATAATGTGTTTCAGTCGCGTTCATGTCATGATATTACATTGCTCCTGAGACGTCCTCCCATCGGGACCTTTTTCCTCATCACTGTTTCAGGGTTTTTTTCTTCTTGTTTTACCTCAGGTGGGATCTGGGGCTCAGGGCTGGTGTTTTCCCGTTTTCCTGCAGTCTGTTACTCTGTACAGTGTCTCTGACAAACGCTTTACAAATACAATTTAATCAAATTGAAAATTGAGTCTGCCTGCTCTATGTTCTCTGATTCTGCGTGTTCTATGTTCTCTGAGTCTGCGTGTTCTATCTTCTCTGATTCTGTGTGTTCTATGTTCTCTGATTCTGCGTGTTCTATGTTCTCTGATTCTGCGTGTTCTATGTTCTCTGGTTCTGCGTGTTCTATGTTCTCTGATTCTGAGTGTTCTATGTTCTCTGATTCTGCGTGTTCTATGTTCTCTGAGTCTGCATGTTCTATGTTCTCTGAGTCTGCGTGTTCTCCCCGTGTACGTCAGGCCAGGGGCCTCATTTATAAAACTGTGCGTAGGATTCACGTCAAAAGGTTGCGTAAGCATGAAACCTAGGACGTGCCTACGCAAAAAAATATTCTGATTTATAAAACAATGCATACGCACGTCCCACGCCAGTTTTCTTTTATAAATCACAATCAACTCTAAATGTGGCGCAACTTTGCCAGCTTCGTGTCCCGCCCACAGTTGCCTATAAATAGGCAGTGAAACACCCCTAATGAATATGCATTTCACGAAGACGACAATGGCAAACGCTGAAAAGAAGGCCAAGAAAAGGGATTTCAGCCATTTGATTGCCTCTGAAAAGCTACAGGTGTGGGAATTATCCTGATTGATTGTAAATGACGAACAGTTCTGCACAACGAATGTGATGATGACGATGATAATAATAATAATAATACACGTTATTTGTCTAGCACCATTGAAAACACAGTTACAAAATTAAGAGATAAAACGAACAAAAATCCATAACAATAAACACATTATAAAACATAATATATGAATATGATAACAATATATGAAACTATGCTTGTATCTGCCCGACTGACGAATTGTAAACGGCATCAGTGCAGCGCAATTTGTCCGACTGTTCACCATATTATTTATGAGAATACATTTAATAACATGAAGTATTGTTTAACAATTCATCTACATATTTGAGGGATTATTTTACAACATCTCCGTTTATATTTATCATCCTAAATCATATTTTTGGGCACTCCAGGGAGCATCAATCAAACAGCTGTTTGTTTATTTATTGTAAGAGAGGCTTTTATCCGTTTTTGCAAATTAACTCTTCATATATGATACGTGAGAGGTAAGATTTCATTACATTACATTACATTACATTACATGGCATTTAGCAGACGCTCTTATCCAGAGCGACGTACAACAAAGTGCAAATTAAACACAAGAACAAGTGCAGAGGACCTGAGAGGACAGTACAGTTCCGAGTCCTAGTGTAAACATGCAGAAAATCAGAACCCTTTAAGAGTACAATCAACAACAATCAATTTCAATTTATTTTACACAGTGGTATCTGTTGTGTATCATTTTCGACTTCTCTCGTCGCCAAATGTTGTGTTGCACTTAGGAAGGGAGAGAACCCGTATAGCGAGATTCAACAACACAACACTTTAATAAGTATAACAGGGACGAAGCACGTCCTTACAGCAGCCATACCCAGCCACAACTCCCGGCAAATCTTTATACCTTTTTAAATCCTGTTTCACTTCCCGTTTTCCTGGTCTTACGTCACGAGCATTAAAGGCACAGTTTCTCATTTCTCCAGTTAATGTGCGTACGCATGGGTCAGAGTTTCCGTGGAGGACCACACATTTTCCCGTCAAGTTCGTTTTTTATAAATGCCAAAGTTTGCTTCGAAAGTGGCGTACGCATTCTTTTGTGCCTACGCAACGTTTATAAATGAGGCCCCAGGAGAGCCGCAGGGTGTGGCTGGTTCACCAATTCAGACCCAAGAAACCAGGTGAGGTGAGTTAACTGATCAATGAAAGGGGTTGATTATACATCAATGAACACAGTTG